>NC_056741.1:643260437-643554546 GCF_019279795.1 Protopterus annectens | reverse complement strand
CCGACAGGCTGGTGCTGATGTCATCACAAGACGTGATGATTTCAGCACAAGAAGCGCGAAAGTCAAAAAAATAAAAATAAAAGTGCAAATAAATCGGAAATGAAGGGGTGCCACTCGGGAATCGTGGCACCCCATTATTTGAACCCCAAAACTCGGTAAAAACTGAGGAATTCAGGACAGTTGAGAGGTCTGCATTGAAGGCATTATATTTTGTGCACACACTAGTGATGAAGCTGCCTTGCAACCCACGGTGAAGTGACTGAGGAAATAATACACAAGTTAAGCAGAGTGGGCCTTTCAAGAGAGGAGACAATGCAAGCCACGGTGAGTACTGAGACAACCAACTATATCTGAATATAGTTGGTTAATAAATAATGACATGCATTTCAGTTTCAGACTTCATATCATTCAGAAAATTTAATTCTAACACAAATCCTTTTATTCTAGCAACTTTCTAATGTGTCCTTAGTTTTGGGCCTTTATCCCCAACATTATAACAGGCTTTGTCCAGATTTCTTGTGTTAACAGATTTAGAGGTATGGTGTGTATGTGTGTTTGTATGTATGTATAAGAAGGAGGAAGCATACCCCTCAGCTGTCCACGTTTTTGGAGAATGTCCAGATTTTGCCCCATATTCCTCCTAAAAAGCATTGAAGTTGCTAAATAATGACAGACATTTGAGTTTTAGATGTCATATCCTTTAGAAAAATGCATACCAACATAAATCCTGTTATTCTAGCAATGTTCTAAGTTCATGAGAGCAATATTTATAATCTGCTCCTATTTAATTTAGGCTTTGTCCAGATTTCTTGCACTTGAGGCTGAAGTGTGTGTTAGAGAGAGTGAAATGCCCTAAAGTCACCAGGTGGAATTTATTTTCAAGTGCATTTTCAAGGAATTGTGAGCTTCAGGGGAAGGGAGTTTTACTGCTGCTCATGCTAAGCCTGCTTAAAATGTGCAATTGTTTTGTTTAGCAAATAGTATCACTATTGTGGTATAGAATTTTTAAAGCAGCACAGCAGGTAGCATACTTGCATCTTGATACAGAGGGCTGTAGGTTCTACTCCCACAACATGTAGATTTGTATTTTAAGGGGGTGTATGTCCTCATTTGGATGAGATGCCTAATAACTATGTACTTGTTTTTCAGCTTGCCACCCATTCCCTATTGCAACATACCAGCTTACCATTTATTTAATATAACATAGGCAATTTATTTTTCAAAGGGCAGCAGGCAGTGAATTTGTAGATGAAACACTGAAATATAAAGTTGTTTTCTAGCGACAACCTCTTCACTGCTTTCAGATCTCTTTAATGTGGAATTATTCAGATGAGTTTTACTTCTGCAAACATTCTGCATATTGATTGATATTGGTGGATTGTATGACAGAAGTTTCAGTAGAGTGGCCCTTTATGGTTGAAATGTCCTGAACTGGGCAGGTTGTCATTATTGGTTCATATGATTTGTTTCATATCTTAAAGGAAAAATGTTCAGAACTATAAATTTAAAACATACTCTAACAAGTGGTGCTGTATTATACAAGGAATATAATTCAATTATTATATAGTATAATTAATGCAGTCAGGAGGGTGAATCAAATAACTTTTGCATGGTTCTAAAAATGCGTGCAAGGAGCCTATGATTTGAAAACAGCCCAAAGGTAAACTTACCCTGCCACTGGCTAGATGCATTTTCTTTGAATGCGGGTTTCAATGTTGTTTCGGTGAATGCGGGTTTCAAAGGTAGAGAAGTTTTAATGCTAAGTCTCTTTTCATTGTAAGACTATTGCTTTGTTTAGGTTTAGTAAATGTCTATCAGTGTTTGTGCTATAAAATTTGAAATAAAAGTTGTAAATGAAATCCAAATATCTGTAATCGTTGTAGAAGTAAAGCATAAAACAGTATGCACACTGAGAGATTTGAACAGTGTCTATGACAAATGGGGAAAAATAGCCAAGTATTGGGACACTGGAATGGCTGCGTGTGCAGGGGTGGGGGTGGGATTGTGTGGGTGGGTGCAGCAGAGGGGGTGGGGCTTGGGTTTACACCCCCCTGCAAAAACTCCTGCGGGCTCCCTTGTTGGTACGCGCTGAGTTTTACAAATGTTCCTACTGATGTACTACACATTCTCTGAAAGAAACTTGCAAAAGTGTCAACAAATTACGGAGATAAAAAAACTTTTCACAAGGAGCACTTTTGCAAGTTTCAGTTCCTGGCCAGGTTACTCCTCCCATCTCCCCTCCTTCAGTGGGCTACAGTCTCACATTTCCAGGTTGAGTAGATTCAACTATTTTGTCAGCTTTGCATGACAATAGACATAAAAAAATCACAGCCTGGTGTGCCACTAAAACTGCTCACTTATATGACTCTTCACTTCTGAATAGCATTTCCCAGGAATAAAAAAAAAAAAAAGGGCAAACGCATCAGTCCAGAGTTTAGGCCAGTCTATCCATTTTTTTAAAATGTGCACAGTAAAATATTCAACCTGTAATGCACTTTGGCTGCTGACATGGTTATCTCTACATAGTTATTCTCTTATAGTATAACCTGAACTTATTGTATTTAATGATACATTTTGCAACAGTTCTCAGTTTCTTATCAATGACCTCCCAAGCCTCTGATGTGACCTAGTACTTTTTCTTACTATTGCTTTATCTAGTTTCTTAGTTGTATACCTATAGCATGACTCTCATCCTCTCAGCAACAGACTCCTGGAAAAAAACTTCCAAAGCAGATACTTGTATTGAAAGAGTAGCAGCAGCTATAGCAGTGATACCACACTCCAAAACAATGCATTCAAACATAGTACTGACAAACACAGGGTAATGTATATGTCTGAATCAAGCAGAGATGAAATTGCTAGGGACTTCACTGATCACAATTTTACTCTTAATCTCTCCATTTCATAATCCATAACATTCGCACCACACCTACAAAGGCACACCTCCACCTTCCACAAACACAGCTACCCACACCCACACAACATATCAGTCAAATTTGAGGCTTTTCCCACCTTTCTGCAAAACACTGCTGTAATGGCTTTGGCAAACAAATGAAAATGATTGGTGGGTGTTGGTTCAGGGCTCCCATCCATATCTCTCAATAGTACAGATTTTTGCAGAAAGTCCAAATTTTTTTGTCTGTTTTTCATAAAATTGCAGTTTTCTGTCAAATCACTGACAAATCATTGAACACTGAAGTCAGAAAGTTGACAGGCATTTGATTTTCAGACTTCATATCCTTAAGAAAATTCACTCTAATGCAAAACATGTTTATCAACTTTCTAAGTTTGTAAGTGCAATATTTACAAAATGTCCCAATTTTGGGCCTTTGTCCCCTATTATTTATGGCCTTGTCCAGATTTATTGTTCTATGATGTTGAGAGGTATGCTGCCATCCCTTCCTACTGGAGCCAGTCCACTGCACTTGCACAAGTGTCCCCTGCAGCAGGTATCAGTGCAGATTTGCTTTATAGTTCTTTTACATCATACACACACACACACACACACACACACACACACACACACACACACACAATGATACACAGTTAATGTGGACAAATCTGTTGGTTCAAAGTCACCAAACCTATCTCCAAACCCAGTTTTATGACACCTGCTACCAATCCACTTGACAGTCTGCAGCTGTAAATCTTGTCCATGTTATTTATTCTTTTCTTTGGTTTCATTTCTCTTACTTGTAATATTACTTTTACTCATTTTTTCTCCTGCCTCCCATATCTACCCTAATTATCACTTCTAACAAATACTTTTTCTCACTCTTTCTTCTCTTCCCCTCCTCCTGTTTATCCACTATTTGAACTTTTCCACTCTGACATTTGCTTTATGAGTAAACAATGAACTGTCACCCTTATAATGTCAGCACATTTCAATGCTGCATAATAAGAAGTTATGTACCCTTCTCTCCTGCAGGACTCTCTGGCTGAAGGAGTGAGGACAAAGGGCACAGGAGTCCTGCAGGTGAAGAGGGCCTAAATAGTACAGGCAAGAAGTGGACCGTCTGTGCCTTTTGTCTTCTGACAGCACGAAATACACTTAAAACCTGAAAAAAAACACACAATTGCCCAAAAACACACACACACCAGTCCAATTAAATTAAATTAATCCCAAAAGGGATATATAGTAAATTAAACTAACACACACCCTAACAGGGGATGGAAAGGGAAATTTTAAACTGACTAAAAATTTAAAAGAGAACAGGATTTTCTGTTGAAAAATTAAGTTTAAAGATAAAAAATAAATATAAAAAAAAGGGCAAAAAATGCTTAAAAAAGTGAAAAGTGAATATTGCCTGGTAAGCTGGTAAGAAGAAGAATTCCTGCTTAAGCGGAGATCTGGGTACTTCCCTGCCTGCCTTACATCACATGGGATATGGGGGCCCCCGAGAAAAAGGAGGAGTTCCCGGAAGCTAAAGTAGTAGTGTGAACGGAGCGAGGGATCGGCTCCGAACCCATCAAGCAAGAATGAAGGCGAGATTGACAACTTAACATTATTGTATTTAGTCTAATAATAGGTTCATAGGTAGGTAGTAAGCCTAGCCAACAAGGTTCCCTGGCTTATGCCACCCAAGAAAGTTATTCTCCTGTACCACTGTCGAGCAGAGCCACAGAAGTGATTCTCGAGGTATATTTCCTATTTCCCATCCACTCAAAGATTTTGCTTGAAGAGTGCTAATGAGGAACTTTGCTTGACATAGATGGGTAGCTTGTTTCAGAGTATCGGAAGTCTCTCGGACAGGACTCTATGCCTCCTGCATGTCCTGTTTATTGTGGTGACTAGGTTTAGGTCTCTAGAACATGTAGCTCAGAGGGATTGGGATTTCTTTAGGTGTAGCATGTCCAACAGCTCTGGGTTTGACATAGCTTTATATGTTAGGCAGAAATCCCCTCGGAGTGCTACGGAGTAAAGCTGGAGTTTTTTGAGATGGTCAGTGTAGGGCATCTGTTTGAGGCCAGTAATCCTCTTTGTGAGGTACTTCTGTGGCCTTTCCAGCTGCTGCAGATGTCTTGTAAGGTACATTCCAAAAAGGGCATTGTACTCTATAATGGGTCTAATGAGTGTCTAGTAGAGGGGAACAATGACCTCTTTTTTCCTGGATGAGAACCCTTTTGTGATGAGGTGTGCCACATAGAAGGACTTCCTTACTACTGTGGTGATGTGATTATCAAGGGAGTGACTACTGTCCACCTGGGTACCAAGGTCTCAGAACATATTTGGTGTTAAGTAGACTGCTGCCTATGTGGTAGTTCATGGGTACAGAGTTTTTACCAAAGAGGATGACAATGCACTTTTTGGCATTGAGCTTGAGGCCATGGCTCTGACATCAGGCATCTGTCTCAGTGAGGCCCTTCTGTAGGATGCCCACATCATTTGGGGACTCGACTATGGCTCCTAGTTTGCAGTCATCTGCGAACTTCATTAGGCAGAGGCCTTCTGTGTTAGCCTGTACTTCAGAGAAGTAGATACCACACAGGAGAGGTCCCAGGACTGAGCACTGTGGTACTCCACTTGTCATTGGTTTGATGTCAGATTTGGAGTCTGCAACTTTTACAGTGTGGGTTCTGTCAGTGAGCCAGTTGGTAACCCATCTTGTGACTTAGTGATTTATACCTAGTTTAGTAAGTTTAGCTATAATTCCAGAATGGGGGATGGTGTCAAAAGCCTTGGCGAGGTCAATATAGGCTGTGTGAACCACCTTAGCCTCATCTATGGCTTTGGTGACTGCCTCAAAGAGGTTGAATAGGTTCAGGATGCATGATCTGCCTTTCACAAACCTGAACTGGGTGTGGTCCAAAGTTTGGAGGTTATCAATGTCTTTGTTTATGAGTTCCATGGCCTTGCAGACCAGGCTCGTCAGGCTAATAGGGCGATAGTTCCCAGGATCAGTGGTGGCTCCCCCTTTGTGGAGTGGGATAACTGTTGCTGTGCGCCACTCAGTGGTCACAAAGCCTGATGTGATGCTATGACTGAACATGGTGCTTAGGTGGGGAGCCAGTTCATTCTGAAGTTTGTGTAAAACGCAGCCTGGGATGTTGTCCAGTCCCATGGATGCTGTGTTTTTGGCTTTAGAGAGTGCAGCTTTTACCTGTGTAGTTGTGATTACAGGGACTCTGCATTCTTCCTGTATAGATATGGGCCCTTTAGGGTGTAAGAGGGTGGTAAAGTTATCACTGAACCTATTTGCCATGATGTTGGCAATATCAGTTGGTTCTGTAATTTTCATGCTGTTGTGCTGTAACTCAGAGCAGATCTGGGTTTTGGCATTGAGATTCTTGACATAGCTATAGATTGCTTTGTGATTGTCCTTAGAATCAGCTGTGATTTTATTTTCATAGCTAGCTTTGGAGGCTCTTATAAGGGATCTTAGCTTCTTACTGAGGCTGACAAGGGAGCTCCACCACTCATGGGATTTTACTCTCTTTTGCAACAGTTTCTTCCTTTTGTTGTATAGTTTGTTTATGGCAGGCGACCACCAGATTGGCTTCCTTTTTTTGGAGGATAGCTTCTTGGTTCTGTTTGGGATAGCACGATCCATGCACTCATGTAAGTGTTTATAGAGTGCATTTGTGTAGGATTCAGCAGTCGTAAATGTATTGTCCATGTGCATGGGTGTTATGAACTTCGCCACTTCTGTCTTAAGAAGCATGAAGTTAGCTTTGGAGAAATTTTTTACCGTGGTTTTCTTAATGGGGGTGGGGGCGGGATGTGGATATCTAGGGTGATCTGACCAACGAGGAGTTGACTTCGGGTGTGGAACACCGGTCACTCATGTTGGTAATGACTAGGTCCTTGGTAGGGGTGTGGATAAGTTGATCCAGGGCACTGGAATTTATGAATTCCAGAAAGCGTTCAGCGAAAGAGGGGGTACACGAGTAGTTTTCCCAGTTAATGGTGGGATAGTTGAAATCGCCCATTATTAGGGTGTTTGAACCCTAATATTTTCCAGTATATCAAGAAAAGAGTGGAAATCCTGGGGCATGATGGGGGATCTGTAGCAAGCTACAATTTGGATTGCAGTTTTGCCCAGAGTTAGTTACACTTGAATAACCTTGGATGCATTATGCTGAGCAACTAGCCTGGAGGCATGGATATTCTTAATGAATATGGACACACCTCCACCTTTGGTGTTCCGGTCCAGGTTACATGGCCGAAAAGTGTGGTATGAGTTATAGTCTGGTAGTGCAGGGGTGCTCTTTGGAGCCCTGAACCAGGTCTCAGTCACTGCACAGATATTGATGTTCTCCATTTTAAGGAGTGCCTTGAGTGACCGCATTTAGCATTGAGTAGCATTACCCTCAGTTTTTGCTTGCCTGTTCCTGTTACGGTGGTTTATTTGTCATTTGAAGCTTGTCTAAAAAAGGCACTATAGGGGCGGCAAAAGCCTTAGCCAGTATCCGGAATCCCATGGGCAACAGGTGCAGGCCATCTCTGGCAAAGCATCGTGGTCAGTCATCCCAAGCAGACAGATACTGGATCCCCTTAGAATGACACCAGAAGCTTAGCCAATTGTTGAAGTCAGTCATTTTGTCCTTGTACTGCGATATCATTCTGGGCAATGGCAGAATGCTACTCAGGGCTAGGGTCATACCTCCCTGGGCTACAAGATCGGAGTGCTCTTCCATGTCTCTTTTCATGTAGTCCAGGGAGGTACGTCTCAGGTCATTCACACCAACATGGACATTGACAGAGTCATATTTATAATTGTTGTGGAGAGACCTGAGTGCGTGGGTTGTGTGGCAGATCCTGGCACCAGACAGGCAGCTGAAAGTAACCTTCTCCTTGTTTAGCCTGGTGAGTGGGACATCACTGTGCCTGACTATAGAGTCACCTATGACTAGTGTGTTGGGTACACTGTTTTGCCTACTATATTATATATGTTATAATATATATATATGTATATATATGTTTGCCCATAATATCTGAATAAGTGAGTAGGATTTTCATGACAGCATCAAGGAAACATTTTCCTTCCTTCTGTGTTTTTAAGTTTTGGATTTTTCTTGGTATATTGATTTGATTTTCTTAGTATATTTTATTTTTATTTTCCATTTGTTCACCAGGTTAGTCCGACTGGACACAAGGTGACTGTTTTCAGCAGAGGCTCAGGGAGAAAAGCTCCAGATACATAGTAAACAATTATAAAAAATAATAAAAATAAATTATACAAACATAGCTATTTTTTACAAAGAGCATAGAAAATATAAAAGGAGTAAAATCAGAGTTTTACAATTGATGCAGCATACAGTGGTTAGAATATTGAGAAACAGTTAAACAAGGTAATATACAACAAATATACAACAAATATACAATTGCTTGAGCATAAATTCAAAAAGAAGTTTCCATAAACAAACAGGGTCATAAACTAGAAATCATAACTATATTGATATGATTTATATTGCATTTAACTTGTTTTAATGATGGTATATGTGTATTATTGTACATGTCATATGTGCACAAATATTTGTATTAATCTTTGTATTTACAGTATATTGACAAAGCACTGGGTCATATCAGAGGCTTGGGAGGTCATTGCTAAGAAACTGAGAACTGTTGTAAAGCTTTGCATTGAGTACCATAAGTTCAGGTTATGTTATAACAGAATAATTATGTAAAGATAACCATGTTAGCAGCCAGAACGCATTATAAACTGAATGTTTTACTGTGCACATTAAGAAATGGATAGATTGGCCCAAACTCTGGACTAATGTGTGTGCTTTTTTTTTTATTGTTCCTGGGGAAATGCTATTCAGAACTGAAGAGACTTGTAAGGGAAAAGTTTTAGTGGCACACCAGGCTGATTTTTTTTTTATGTCTGTTGTCATGCAAAGCTGACAAAATAGTTGAATCTACCCAAGCTGGAAATGTGAGACTGTAGCCCACTGAAGGAGGGGAGACGGGAGGAGTAACTTGGCCAGGAATTGAAACTTGAAAAACTGCTCCTTGTGAAAAGTCTTTTATCTCCGTTATTTGTTGACACTTTTGCAAGTTTCTTTCAGAGAATGTGTAGTACATCAATAGGAACAACATTTGTAAAACTCGTCACATACCAGTCAATGACACATGAGCTGCAGACTCTCAAACTTGGCATTTTTTTCAGGTGGTCCATTCTAAGTGAATGGAAGTCTAGTCTGACAACAAATGGTAGGGCTATTTGTTCTCACAGTATGTGCATTAAGACAGATTTAGCTTTCCAAAGGAATCACAATGTCTGCCCCCATGAGGGCAGAGAAGAGTAAAAAAAAAATAAAATTAAGAATGAGTACACAAAGGAGCAGCCAGGCATGACACAGAATGGCGATGCCTGTGCCAGATGCTTGAGGGGCTCCTTCCATCAAGTTGGCTATCAGCCTCATCGATGAATTAGCCAGAGAAGAAAGTGTGGATGGTTTGAGGGACACCTTGCTTAGTTCCCTGGCGGGCCGTACCTCAGAAAGAACTGTGGTAAGCTCCTTGACCAGGTCTCTTTGAAGTTGAGTGAAATGTGCCAGGCAGTTGTGCGCCCACAACCCAAAGTGGTTGAGGCAAACACCCATTTTCCATGCCTGTCGATCACCTGAGACTCACGGCTGGGGGGATGGACAGATGTGCTCTGTTCCACCAACTCTTTTTTTTTTTTCTTTTTTTGGTGGCAGCTACCATTATTACATTGACTGGCACACCTTTCAACAAGCGCTGCTTGTCAGAAGGGGGACTAAGAAATTTGTCAGCACGTTTGGAAATAGGGTCCACAGTATCAGTCTCCTTTCATGTCCTGCTGGCGATAAGGTCTACAAGTATGTCTGCGGGGGGTGGGGGGGGGGGAACAGGAGGTAGATGGTGCCATCCCGAAAGCCTTCAGAAAGAAGGATGCCTCAGAGAACAGGGGAGGGAAGACTAACTTCCTTAAGCTTATGGATTTCCGAGATGTCCCCAAAGGAGACATCCTCAGGCAGAGACCTGGGAGACCCGTCCTCTTCATCAAGGTCCATATCCTCGGTGAGTGACTTGGCAAGGGAGTCCAAGTGTTTCCTCTTACATGATCTTTTCTGAAGAACCTCCTTCAGGAGTTGCTTGGGAGAGGATTTCGAAGAGAGGGGACCCCAAGTGGGGCAGCTCCCACCTGAAGGCTGGTTCAAGAGGGTAGACCTGGGAGAGGATGAGTGGGGTCCACAAGGTGGGGTTGGGATGGTCTCTGGAAGGCTGAGGAGGAAACTCTCATGGAGGAAAAGGTCCTCTCTATGACATGGAAAGCGAAAGGACTGGACAATGCCCCATCCGCACTCCCGTCAGGAAGGGCCACCTGGGAAGAAGGACCAGAGCAGGCCAAAACCTCCGGATAGTACCAACCCCGAGATATGAAGGGCTGAAGCACCAAGTGGAAGGGACCGGTCTGAAAAAATAGGCCCAGAACCCCCACCCAAGGACTCAGGGGCAACCGCTCGGGTACGGGACTCCGCCTGCTCAGTAAGAGATCGAGCAGAAGCAGTCAGAGACTCGGACAGGGTAGGGACAGAAAAGTCTCTGGGAATCCCCTTCTCCCTCTCTGTATGATCCAAGGCCAGAAAGTCCAAAACCAACCTGGTTAGATGAGAAGAAGCCAACGACGGGGTAGGAGATGGCCCCCTAGCTAGATGGGCAGTGGACACGAGAAGCCCCAACTCAATCTGAGCCTTGAGAAAGGACCTCATGATCATGTCCATATCAGAACAGAGTAAACTCCTAGAGGCTCTAGAGGAGGTGGAGGACCTAGCCGGGGATGGGTGTTGAGATATTGAGGACCTCCCATCTAAGGAATGACTTCTGAGCTTGGAGACAGAAGGGGACTGCCCCATCCTCGATAACAATAGTGGGATCCAACACTGATCCTGGATCCAACCTCCTTGGATCCGATGACAAGGTAGGATCCAAGAGCTTGGATTCCACATGTCTCAGATCCAAGGAAGCTGGATCTAAAGGCCTTGAACCAAAGGCCTTGGATCTAGGGGTGGATTTCCAAGACCTTGGATCCAAAGGCCTCAGGGTGGAAGCCCCGGATATGTGGGAGTCACGGGTCTTAGGATCCGAGGCCATTGGATCAGACTGAGGGGAGGCTGGGGTCAGATCTGAGGCACTAGGATACAATAGACTCACCTTTTTGGAAGACAAAGACCTTCCTTTTGTGTTCTGAGGGTCTAGGCTTGGCAGAGGACTGAGCCAGGGACCCTTTGAGCCAACCCTTTCAAAATTAGTTTGTTTTGATGCTTGAAAAAGCCCTGGGGTTGAATGTGGCACAAATGTCACATTCAACCTCCAGGTAGTCAGCGCCCAAACAATAAAGGCACTCCTCGTGTGAATCAGAAACAGACATTTTCCAACCGTACGAGGAGCACCTTTTAAAACCAGATGGCTTATCTGACATGGAGACCTGCAATCAAAGGGACATTCACACTCATTTGTTAGAACCAGCACTAGCCTAAAAAACTGGGAGAAACCAAATGATGCACACACACACAACAGTAGTATAAAGAGAAAATATATATATATTCTATGGAAAAATATCTAAACTAAGAGCTAAATAGAAAAATACTATCAGCAAAGGCATGAAGTAATGGTTGCTCTATAAAAAAGTGCCAACACACACACACATACACAATAAACTAACACCAAATGGGAGGGGAGGGACTAAAACTAACTCTATCAATAACTACTCTAAACACTACTAACGAATTCCTGACAAAAAAAAATTTGATGAAAGTAGACTATTTATCTCACACACAGGAACTCAAGCCAAGAATCAGTGTCTGGAGCTTAGCGTGGTAAACAAGATCTGAGGGGTTACATGGCAGCAAGGGATCAGGGGAGTGGGAGGAGCTCGAGCCTAGGAGCTGTCTAAAAAATTGCCATCTTGGATCTGATGTTGGATCCTAGACCCAAGACTGAGAAATAGTGGCATGGATAACATCAGATTCAAAGAAAGTACAGTTGTGTACACCTACCATAAATGTAGATGTTCGAGTGTCTTCACTGTTGCAGTCATAACTGTAGGGTGCTCCTGCCGGCAGGCAGCCCGAGGTCGGCCAGAATCCCAAAGTCTGGGTCCGGCGTCGGCTGTATAGGCTAGTACCCTGACGTCAGTACGCTTTGGTACATAGCCCTCAGCCGACGCCATCTTCTCCAGCCTTTCTTGCCCTAGATGTCAGAAGTCCCCAACAAACCAAAAATGAATCCAACAAGGAAACACAAATACACCACAAAAAGGAAAAGAGGGGATAGGAGGGAGGAAACCCCGACTGCAACAGTGAAGACACTCGAACATCTACATTTATGGTAGGTGTACACAACTGTACTATGTTCTTCGTGTTTCACTGTTGCAGTCATAACTGTAGGGTGGAATCCCAAAGCAGTGTAAAAGGGAGGAGGCTTTAGATAGAAGAAGGGGAGGCAAGAATACCCTGCAAGACAGCAGAGGCAAAGCCTGCCCTGGACTTAGAAAACAAGGGGAGATTATAGTGCTTGGAAAAAGTATGCACAGAACTCCAAGTGGCAGCTTCCAAGATATCCTTGGTAGGGACTCCTCTGAGGAAAGCTGTAGAAGTGGCAGCTGCTCTAGTAGAGTGACTTCTAATGGTACCTGGAAACTGTTTCCCATGATGAGTGTAACAAAATCTGATTCCATAAGCAATCCTTTTGGAAATAGTTTGTTTAGAAATAGGTTTTCCAAGAGAACTGGAGGCAAAGGAAACAAACAATTGGTTAGACTTTCTGAAATCTTTAGTCTTGTCCAGGTAAAATCGTAACTGTCTGTGCACATCTAATGAATGCAAAATCCTTTCCCCTTTGTTTTGAGGATTTGGAAAGAAAGTAGGCAGGTGAATTGTCTGATTTAAAGCCACTTTCGAAATCACTTTAGGCATGAAAGTAGGATTGGTCCTCAAGGATACTCTGTCCTGATGGAAAATAAGGTATGGTTCCACAGCCATGAGAGCTTGCAACTCTGAGACCCTTCTGGCAGAGGTCAATGCTAACAAAGAACAGTCTTCCAGGATAGAAACTTAATATCTGAAGATGCAGCAGGCTCAAAAGGAGGCAAAGTAAGTTTTTCTAAAACATAATTAAGATCCCAGGCAGGGACAGGAGGGGTCCTTGGAGGCCGCAAATTTTAGCCCCTCTCAAGAACTGCTTCACCAAAGGATGAGAAAAACAGGAGGATCAGAACTGAAATGCAGAGATAGCAGAAGCATGAATCTTAATGGAAGAAAAGGAAAGTCCTTTAGATAAAAGTTCCGAAAGGTAAAGCAAAATAGAAGAGAGATCAGGTACCTGAGGATCAGAACCTCGGTCCTGCATCCAAATAGAAAACCTCTTCCATTTAGAGGCATAGGATTTCCTAGTGCTAGGCCGTCTAGCTTCCAAAAGAACATCCAAAACTTGTTTGGGTAGACTAGAAGGAATCAAATTCCTTTGAAGAGCCAAGCTGCCAGGCAAAGGGTCTTGAGATTGGAATGTAGTAACTGACCCTGATGCTGGGACAGAAGCGAAGGGTTCAGTGGGAGAATCCAAGGAGGTCCCGAGAACAGGAGCTTTAAAGTTGGATACCAAAACTGTCGAGGCCAATTTGGAGCAATCAAGATGAGGAACTTGGGCTTGTCCTGTTTTATTTTCAGTAATACCCGAGGTAGTAGAGGAAGAGGAGGGAAGGCATAAGCTGAAAGGCTTCTCCAGCTGAAGGACAGGGCATCCACTCTCCAAGCTGTTTTGTGGAAGGACCTGGTGCAAAAGCGAGGCAGCTGATAATTGAGATGGGATGCAAACAGATCTATCTGGGGACATCCCCAAACTGCAGTAATCCTGTTGAACAAGTTGGTGTCTAGCATCCATTCGTGAGGATCTGAAATGTTTCTGCTCAGGCTGTCTGCTAAGAGATTCTGTTTCCCTGGAATGAATTGAGCCTGGAGATGTAGATTCAAATTTAGAGCTGTGTCCCATAAACCCATAGCTAGTCTGCAAAGGGGGTATGAATGAGAACCCCCCTGCTTGTTGATGTACCACATGACCGTGGTGTTGTCTGTGCGAATTAGCAGAGGACCTGGTTGTAGAAGATTCTTGAAGGCTAGAAGGGCGTTTTGAACTGCCAACATTTCCTTCAGATTGATGTGCCAGTGAAGATGGTCCTTTGTCCAGGTTCCCTGCTGGCAATTGTCTAGAAAGTGTGCTCCCCAAGCATAATCCGAGGCGTCCGTGGTTAGGATTTGAGTAGGTTGAGGAAGACGAAAAGGTTTTCCTTCGTTTGAAGTGCATGCCCTGGACCACCAGAGTAACTCCTTCTGAAGGCAGGGGATCAGAGGAATCAGAAAATCCAGATCGTGGTAATGCTGTGACCATACACTTTTCAGATACCATTGAAGCTTTCTCATGTGAAGCCTTGCGTTTGGAATCAACAGAATGCAGGAAGCCATGTAGCCCAGAGCCTGCAGGAATTTCCTTGCAGTGAGCTGAGATAGAGTTGCCAAGGTGTTGAAAGTAGAAGCCAGCTGAATTTGTTTTTCTGGAGTGAGGAAGGCCCTTTGTAAGGTTGTATTTAAGAGGGCTCCCAAGAATACCATTTGTTGAGAAGGGATCAAATGTGACTTTTTTATGTTCACTGAGAATCCCAGTAGGAGGAGAAGACGTTGAACAAAGTCCAGATGTTGAAGCAGAAGATCTTTGCTGTCTGCCTGAATAAGGCAGTCGTCCAAATAGGGGTAAATCTGGATCCCCTGAAGTCTGCAGTAAGCCACTACTGGTGCCAGGCACTTGTTGAAAACTCTGGGCGCAGTAGATAAACCAAAGGGCAGAACAGAGAATTGAAAGTGCCTCGAACCTGCCTTGAACCTGAGGAATTTCCTGCGTTCTTGTCTGATGGGAATATGTAAATAGGCTTCCTTTAAGTCCAATGTCACCATCCAGGCGTCTTGAGAGAGCATTGGAATTAGTTGTTGCAGAGTAAGCATCTTGAACTTTGGAATTTCCAAAAATTTGTTCAACACAGAAAGGTCCAGAATAGGTCTCCAAGAGTTTTGTTTTCTGGGAACCAGAAACAGTCTTGAATAAAACCCTTTTCCCATTTCCGAGAGTGGAACAGGCTCTATAGCTCTCATGGCCAGAAGAGCATCCACTTGAGTTAAGGCCTCTGACCATTGAAGTTTTGGCAGATCTGGCCAACCGTGAGTCCTTGGCAAAGTGTGAAAGTGGAATTTGTAACCTTTTAAAATCACGTCCAATACCCATCTGTCCTGGGTTATATGAGTCCAATTTCTGTAAAAAAGAGACAGTTTTCCTCCGAGAGGGGCGTCCAGGTGAAGGGGTCCTGAAGCCCAACCGAGAGAGTCATTGAGTTTGCTTTCTTTGAGATTGGGATCTGTCTTCTCCCCTTCTAGGTGAAGAAGCAGTCCATTGTCTAGATCTGTAAGAGGCCTGGCCTTGACCACGACCTCTGGAGCGCCTATATCTTCCCTTTGAGGCCTGTCAGACGTGGGAAAGGACCAATTTTAGAGGGCCAATTCCTGGAAAATCTAGGAGGCTGAACTTGCAAGAAATCTTTTACAGTCTGCATAGACTTTGCCTTTTCCTCCATCTTTTTAATAACTTCCTCAGCCTTAGATCCAAAAAGAACATCTTGTTGAACAGGGGCATCTAATAACTTAGCCTTAACCTGTTCAGGCAAACTTTGTTCACGAAGCCAGGCATGTCTCCTAATAACAGTACCAGAGGCAGCAGCCCTGCAAGAAGCATCCAAAGCATCAAAACCACAATGTAAGCTATGCTTGTTAACCTGTTCAGTAGCATGCAAAACATCCTGAAGTTCCTTATCCTCTGCACAAGCAGGAAGGGAAGCAAGCTTTTGCTTTAAAACAGACAAAAGAAATTGCTGATATTTAAACATATGAAACTGGCAATTTAAAGCCCTTACAGACAGGGTAGCAGAAGTATATACCTTTTTCCCCACCTGTCTAAAGCACGAGAATCCTTCTCAGAGGGAATAGGATTTTTAGAAGTAGCAACCTTAGCAGCCTTAGAGCCCTGAGAAATAGTTTTAGGATCCGCAGAAGGGTTTTAAATAAAATAAATGAGAGTCAGGAACCCTATAAAATCTATCAGGCTTAGAAGGAGCAGGAGGCATGGAATCAGGATTCAAATTAGCCTCAGAAAAAGCATCATCTACAATGTCCAAAACAGGAGGGATAGCTAAAGGCCTATGCTGAGGAAGAAGAAGAAATTCTCTAAGCCTCTTCTTGGAAGCAGAATATTCCTGTCCTTCCCAATGAAAATGTTCCCTCATCTCATGCAGGGTTTCCCCAAAGAAAAATCCTCAGGCGGAGAGGCCGAGGGTAAAGAGTCCTCAGCATCCGAATCTTCATAAGGGGAAAGGAATAGTCCTGATCTGAGGAAGAAACAGAAGATACAGAAGCCTGGTCAGAGGAATCCAGAGTAACATCCTGTCGAGGCCTTTTCTCAGGAGGGGGGTGAGAACCCCTAATCATTGTAAGCAAATCTTCAGCCATCCTCAATAATTGCTTTTGTGTCTTGGGAGTGGATTCAGAAGCAGCTTGAGCTGGAACTTTAGACTTAACAGGAGTCTTTGTCTTTGCCTTTGCCTTTGAAATAGTAATGTGAGTAGGCCTGAAAACCCCCTCAGAAGCCGGTACCTGCACAGCGGTTCCAGACCCATCTGAAGGAGCGACGTCCGAAGGTCCTGCAGCAGTTAAAATAGTGGGCCTTGATGGCTCCCCATGGGAGTCCGTATCGGCCATCGGTTCAGAAGTGGCGGACGACAGGGGCTGCAAAAGCGCCTCACTGACGACAGCCGAACCGGACGCTGGCTCCAGCTGCAACGAGTCCTGTTTGGACCTCGGCGGCCTCTTTGTCTTTGCGCTTCTTTTGGACTCCGGTAGTGTCCGACGACATTCTATAATTGAAGCGTCTGCCAAAATAATTTAAAGCCCAATCGTACCTGCGCTTGATAGTATGAGAGTTGAACCTAGCACAGAACCGACAACAAGAAACGTCGTGGTCAGGGCCTAAGCAAGGTAGACAGTAAGAGTGGAAATCTTTATGAGGTATTTGTTTCCCACACGCTATACAATTATTAACTTTTTCTGACATCGGAGGAACAAGAAAAAGATTCCCAACGGGTACTTAGCTTTGAGAAGAGAAGTAAGAACTTCGGACCGACAACAACCAAATACGCTGTTCGATAATCGCCAACCAACGACTTGCGAGCTGCTTTCCACCGCACGGCAAGAAAGACTGGAGAAGATGGCGTCGGCTGAGGGCTATGTACCAAAGCGTACTGACGTCAGGGTACTAGCCTATACAGCCGACGCCGGACCCAGACTTTGGGATTCTGGCCGACCTCGGGCTGCCTGCCGGCAGGAGCACCCTACAGTTATGACTGCAACAGTGAAACACGAAGAACATCAACTAGCCCTGAATGGGTACTGGTTATGTTGCTGGCACAAACTAGAAACCTTTTTCCATTTGTTAAGATATAATTTTCTAGTAGCTGGTTTTCTTGCCTCCATTAGTACCTTCTACATGTCCTCAGTAAACAGGTGCATAAAGGGCATTCAATTGAATTGACTGGTGTGGAGGTGTATCAAATACCCTTGTTTATGTGTGAATGGATCCAGTCTGTAAGAAAGGTTGAGGTAGTTGCTCTTGGCCATTTCCAAAAGAATGGAGAACCACAATGCCTGGGCCAGAAGGGAGGCACCACAATGATCTTGGGAGATTTCTTCTTTAAGTTCAGAAGTACCCTGGATATCAGTGGAAAGGGTGGAAAAGCACACAGGAATAGTCCTGTCCAAGGAAAAGAAAAAGACATCTGTCTTCCAGGCCTTTTTGCATGGAGTCCTGGAGCAGAATTTTACCAGCTGATTGTTCAGACAGGAGGCAAAGAGGTCTAGCTGAGGAACTCATCACAGATGGATCAAATCTTGGAAGACACCCTCATCTACTTTCCATTTGTGAGGTTCTGATTTCTTCTGATCAGCTTGACTGCCACACAATTTTGCTTTTACAGGATATAGGAAACCTGTAGAGTGAACCTATATCCCAAGCTAACACTAGCCTGCAAAGGGGGTAAGACCTGGTCCCCCCTTGCTTGTTGATGTATCACATGACTGTGGTATTGTCTGTAACAACCTGAAGAGGTCCAGGTATGTAAAGATGGTTACGAGAGTTGAGTACATTGATAAGAGCAGGAATCTCTTTTACATTTATGTGCTTGTGTCTGTCCTTGATGTCCTAAACACCTTGTACTTGTATCCCTCTTGAAACTGCTCCCCAAGCAAAGTCTGAGGTGTCTGTGGTAAAGGACTGCTTTGGAGCCACAGGGAGGATCTGGAATCAGTGATGCTGTGTTATCAATTTAAGGGCAGAAAGAATGAGAGCATTTGAGCATTTGTCTTGAGAGCATCCAACTCACCACTCTTCCTGTGTCTATATGTAAGTAGGATTTTAGAACTATGTTTTCCCTTAGATATAGCTAGGAAATAGGTAGATTAGACTAGTTTGTTTTTCTGTGATGTCAGAATTTTTCTACTGTATTATTTTAAGTATTTCTCTGTGATCTCTGAACTCTTGACTAGCACTGTGTAGTAAGAAGTATTGTCTTGTGTTTTTATTATTTATTATTAAATATTTTTGAACCTTTCAGCTGTGGCTGTTTTGTGTAGAGATAATTTAAGCTCTAAGAGTACACTGCATGTATATAGTGATATTGGCCAAGCCACCCCAAATAAGTCTTGACTATTCTGTCACACTTACCATTTGGATAAAAATATTGCACAGTAATAATTGGGCACCCTTTCATAAGGGCCTTTGAGTAGCTGATAAATATTAGCTGGGTGGTGGCAGTGATTTCTACCGTAAAGCCTGGGTAAAAGGGGCACAGCTGGAGAACCTGTGCCAGCCTTCCCCAGGAGTGTATGTGTGGTTGTATAAACTCTTATCTCAAAGTGTGTGTATGTCAGCTACTTGGGCAGGGACACGAAGCACTGGTTGGACAGAAAGGGTGCTGGAGGTTTTAGCTTGCCCACTAGGCTGAGATCTGGACCCTATAGGTGTGCCAGTGGGGAGTCTTATTGGGGACCTGGAGAGAAAGGGAGAAATCAGCCCCAGACTGACTGTGATCTCTGTGTGCATTTAAGGGAAATTGTACTCTACTGTGTGTGTGTGTGTGTTTATTGTCCTTTCCCTATATGGACACCCCTCAATGGTGTTAGTGGTGATGATTGAGGCTCCTTGATTGCTGAGCCAGCGCACGGGCATCACAACATCTTTGAATAAAAACCGTTCCCAGACTGAGAAGGAGTAACTGGCTCTATCACTCCCTGAGACAACATATGTTGAAGGATAGGGAGAAACAGAAGTGTCTGATATGGTGGTTGAAGTATTACCCCCTGGAAAACAGTAATATCCTCCTACTGCCATATGTAACCTTAATGAATAATCTTTATAACCCTTTTGTCTGAAACTACCTGTTGCCGAAGACAGAAGTGGAGATTCAAACTTTCTGGAAGGGAAAAGGGAATGCCATAGATAGAGGAAGGTCCCTTAAATAGTCATTCTGATTTAATGAACACTCCTTGGTTTTTGGGGGCCCCTGTATTCTTTTGGAACCTCCTTACCATTTCTTCTTAAATGGCTGCTTACCTGTATTTTGTAACAATTGTTTATTTTGTCAATTGACACATTTGGATGAGAGCTTAGAGAATCCCTTAGAAAAATTGGAAAAGGAGGGCTCAAAATGTTACATTCCTTTTATCACCTTTCCCCTTTCATCACACTTTTGATAACCTCTGCAGCAGAAGGAGCAAAAACTAATTTGCTGTCCAAAGGATAATTCAAAATCTCATTTTGCACTTCATCTGGGAAGGTTTTGAGAATGCAACAAGGCAAACCTTCTCAAAACAGTGCCAGTTAAATAATGACATATGACCTGTAAAATGGAAGATATTAAACCATTTAAAGCAGACTTTTTCTCACAAGAAGAAACTGCAGATAAAACATTCCTCATATTTTCAGTTATTCAGAATAACCTTTAACACATAAGCCTGACAATTCAAAATTCCAAAAAATCAAAGTTGAAGAAGCATACACTTTTTCCCCATACTTATCAATTATTTTCCCATTCTCGTCAGAAAGTATAAGACTGTAATTAACTAAATATTTAGCAACAATAGGATTAACTTAAGCTACAGCCACTGGATCAGATTTGGGAAGTTTGTATAAAAACATACAAGACTGAGGTACTTTATACAATCCATCTGCCTTATTATGGGCAGCAGGCTAGCCATTTGTAAAATTGTAGGCAGTGACACGCACATCCTCCAAAGCTAACAGCACTGGAGGGATGAGTGAAGGTTCTAGAAATTCCATTTGTAATAACTCAAAGTATTTTCTGATGGATGGAGAAACCTCAGTGGTCTCCCATTGAAAACAGAGGCACATTCCGGAAATGGTCTCAGAGAAAGAGAAAACCACATAGAAAGAATAAGATACTCTGCTTTCCTCTGGATCTGAATCAGAAATTCAAGGAGAAAACCATGCATCTGCCCCTCATCCTCCAGTCTAGACTCAGAATTTTGAAGTTTTGTATTTAACATTTGTTTACAGGGAAAGTCCATCTGGGACAGAGCCCATTTTCAGCAGAGGCCCAGAGAGAAAGGCTCCAGACACATGTTTTTTGAAATATAGGAGAAAACTGATGCACCCAGTGGAAACCCATACGAACACAGGGAGGACATGCAGACTCTACACAGAAGGCACTCCAGCTGAGAATCGATCTGGAGAACCTCTTGCTGTGAGGAAACAAAGCTAACCGCTGCACCACCTTGCTGGCTACAGGAAAAGAGGCATCCCTTTTTCTATTATCAAAAAACACCTTATAAGAAGGATCAATAGACCCTGACCAGAACTAGTAAGCTACTCCTGTATAGAGAAATTTGAGGAGTAGATACATGTTTAATATTCTGTTTCATTTTGATGAGAAAATGTGGCCAACAGAGTTGGCAATGGCAGCAGCAGAAGCAGCTTTTCCAGGGATAACCACAACACACTGACTAACCATGGAAGCCTTCCCTGTTCCCTCTCCCAAGATCACAATCGTAGCTTTTTTCTTGCCCACTGAGGGGACTCAACAGCCACAGAAGGTGTGGCTAACCACTGGTCAGTAGTGGCTGTATGCACTCCATCAGAGGGATCCAGGGTAAAAGATGAGTGGTCTGAGGAACCAGCTTTGGTCATAGCAGATTCACCTACTTGCAGCTGAGAAAAAATGCTATCTTACTGTGGTGTCAAAGGATGTTTGCTTAACTTTTTCTTTTTTGTGGCTGGAAGGACCAACCCTCAAGCCAAAAATGGTAACTAAGAGCCTGAACCCAAAACAATGTTTTGGGTCCCAGAAAGGGTTTCAGGATCCTAGGCAGTGAGACATTTCCCTGCAATACATTTGGTTGAGGACTCATGGTTGAACTGACATTCAGCTGCAGAGACAGATGGCTGCTGAAAATTCCCTCATGCCTACAGCTTCAATAAACAAGTGTGTGTGTGTGGGGGCAGGTGAAGTAATGTGTGTTGTGCTTGGCATATAGTCCATGCTTACATAAGTACAACATGTAAACGTGTGCTACAGCATGGTGGAAATCCTGCATGTTACTGTAGTCAAGACTTATGCTCCAGTATGTGCTTTAGATAATATTTCCTAGACATTGTGAAGGTGGTAGTGGTACACACACACACACACACACACACACACACACACACACACACACACACACACACACGCACACACATACACGCACACACACACACACACACACACACACACACACACACACACACACACACACAATAAAGACACTGCCCATTGTGCACTACATTTTTACTGCCAATGACATGCCCATTGGGCAGTCTGCTGCTGATGCCTGACATACTGCCTGCTGTATCTTGGCGCCTTGGGGACCACATACATTATTTTCCCCTTGTGAATTTGTTTATTGAAGCTGTGGGCATGACACTGCATTCTTCTCTTCTCTTTGCTCACAGAAAGTTTGCAAAAGTCGTATGCATCTGCAGCTGAAAGTCAGTTCACCCATGTGTCCACAGCCAAGTGTACTACAAGGAAATGTCTCACCATGTAGCAGCCTGAACTACATTCCTTAGATTTACCTAGATTTTGAAACATATATCAGTGATACATAGTGAATAATGTTTGCCTCCTAAACTCTTCCTTATGATGCTACCAGAATCAGGGTCAAGTTGACCTTTGACACCCTGCCACATGAAGCTGCCTCTTAGAAGAATGCTAAACATGCACTAAGTAAGCTTAAGTAGTACAGTTTCAGTGATGCTTAGTCTCTAAAGAAGGATTACTCATAAATAGCATAGAGAAATGTAATAAAAAAGACATCACAAGACATCACATTTACATTGTAGATACCTTTGCTGTCACATTCATATTTGCACACCTTACTGTTTACAGCTACTAGCATGAAGTAACCCTCCTACATTTCTGTCTGCTAGATTTAGTATAGAGTGGCATAATAAGACAGCTTATCACAAGTCATTCAGATGGTAGCATAAGATGGAGATTAGGTAATGAATGGATTGTGATCATACAGTTTGATGGACTCTTGCTGACATATAATAGAATCTTGGCACAGTAGATTGAAGTTGTTCATTGCTAAAGTGAGGGAAAACACTGGTATAACTGTCACGGAGCAGGTCTATGCCCCTAGCATTAGCCACTAGGTCCGTAGGCAGCTGCTACAAAGCATTGCACAATGGAATCCGACAGGGATAACTTGGCCTTAGTTCTAATTAAAAGTAGATTCCTGGTGTTTCTTTGATGAAACTGCTTGACATTCTTTGTTTTGCATCTGCACTCTGTTCTACATGAGATACAAGAAAAAATCTAAACTGAGATGTGCTGGACACAGCACTTCCACCACAGAGTAGTCAGCTCACAGTGCTGATTAGAAGGCTTCATTTATGACTTTAAGAGCAGTGCAGTGTAATTATGTCAGTTTTGTCTGACTGCTGAATTTAAGGCAGAAAAGATAATCCTCTGTACTTCTGTGATGATCTACAGGACGCATATTTACAAATGAGAAACTGGAGTACAGGAGTACTCTGGCTGCTGGCTTTATGGACATCAAGTTAGCTGGATCCCAGTTTTGGTAACCAGGTAATGTTCTTTACCATGGCTAAGTTCTAAGATTGGTATCTGCTACCACCAGTGGAATATGATTGAATTCTGAGATACCGTGGGTAATCCTAAAGGATATGCTTGTCTATCATATGTAAGGCCAAGCTCATATAATGTTGGTGTTGTGAGTTCAGTTTCAAGGTCAAGTCTGTGGACAGAAGGGGGGGACAATATAAATATGGTTATATACCATGGAATGGATTTACCTGAATGATGGAATTGATTTTAGTACAAAAACAATGTGTATCAGGCTGTCTATATGTGGTAGACCATGCATCTACTATTTGTATATCCAAAACATCTACTACTTTAATATGCAGAGTACATAAATACAGATATCCCATGACTGTACCATACTTTTGAGTATATGTGTACTGAGGTTAACATTCTGAACAATGTCCTCTGTTTGTGTAGTGTCATGAGATTTCCAATATTAAAATTAAGTAATTGGCTGTGATCGATTTGATAAGCATTTTTGTAATGCTCTGGAGGACAGACTGGACAATAAATGAGGCCCATAAACTCCAACAGTGGAATACACACACAAACACACTTACATAATGTTCCATTATGCATATGGCTGAGCAATATTTTATGCTAATATTTGACATATTTTCCTTCTTCTGAACTACAACCTCAACTACATTACCCAGTGGTGTGGGGGGAAGAAGTCGTCTTCTGGTAAAGCTCCTCTTTTCGGGAAGCCCATCTGATAGATTGCCATGATGCTTGCATGCAGCAGCAGGGCCCATCAAGGATCCAACAAACCGCTTATCCTGTTGACCTGGATGAAGGCCAGTATCTCTTGTGTTTGGTTGCCTGCAACAAGAGGGTAGGTTTCAGTGTAAGAGTTGCACCAAATCATCGCAATTTAATTCTCCTATAACCTGGGTCACAGCAAGCAGCAATATGTATATAGCAAACAATTATACCACTAAAGAAATGACAGGCACAGAAAAAAAGTCAGGCAGTGCAATTTTGGACAAAGTGTTATAAAAATTTTATATGAGCTAAGCAGTACCACTAACACTAAATTATTCCAGTCCTGGTGAACCTGCAGTACTGGCATTTCTCATCTTACACAGATCATAAAGAACAGAAAGCAGATAAAATATGGCTACATTACAGGTGTGACTATTAAAGTGACAATGCAAGCAAATGCCTGTCATAGCAGTGCAGGACAGAACCTTGACTCAGTCATGTTTTCTGAAGCTCACATCATTCATATGAACAAGACTCTTACTTTTCCTCCGTTTTGACTTCCCATTAGTTTTTGTATAGTATGTTTTCTTGAATGTCTCCAGTTTTTTCACTTTTAACTCTTTTCAAGTATTATTTCTAGCATTCTACAAATGACTCAGTGAAGAATTTTTTCACTCCCAGACACCCAGCCCATATCATGAGTTGATTATGAATAATCATGTTTTGTTTAACTGACTTTCAAACCCAAAGCACCTAAAACCTTGTGATGTCAGCAGTCAAAACAGCAACATTCCCAAGGTCACAAAATGCAAAACGTTTTTTGAATGGAGGACTTCCTTCTGCACCCTGTGATGCAGAAGCAAGCCTCCACACCCCAAATTATTTATAATCAAGTCTGAGATTACACAAACTTAGAGAAGATGGAGAAAGTATGGAAAACTATGCACTAACTTTCTTGCTTTTCTCCCAGTCTATCAGTCATGACAGGCCGCCAGTGCTCTTTTAGGTTCAATGTTCTGAGCATCAATCACCTATGTGGCAGCAAACAGTAGGGCTCCTCAATATCGTGTTTCCTTGTCTTCACATATTTTTGCATCATAAATTCTTTTTATTTAACTTGGCTCTTCATATTCTGTTAATAAGTGCTTAACCATATATTTTTTCTCTTCTGTCTTCTAGTGAATAGGTCCTCATTCCAATGCCACAGATATTTAGCAAGTTCGTAGCATCACACAGGTAGCATTTGTTGCACTACTTCCAACCACTTAGTATTCGTGTCCTAATGTAGTCTCAGAAATGGACAAGCATTTTCAATTAACAGTCTTACCAATGGCAATGCAGTGCCGAGAAGACCTTCCTCCTATTTGTTAGCACCTCTCTGAAAATCCCGGCTATATCAATTGTCATAATTAGTGCTGAAACATATTGACTCTGCAATTAAAATTCAGCAATGCAGTGCTTTGTCTTGTTTATTTGCCTCTGCTTAATGCACCCCAGTCACTATCTAGCAGGTTAGCACAGAAGATTAGGCCATGAGCTTCTGGCAAACATTATCCTGTAGAGCTGAGTTTTAGTCCCTCAGTCACACTTTTCTGACTGTGTAACCCTGAGCAAGTCACTTAACCAGTTTCTGTTCCTGAGCATCCTCTAAAAGGAGGCTCAGGCCAGATGCTGATTTTGTATTCTGACTTAATCTGATCTTTACATACAGCAAACAGATATCAATCCAGCTTGAATCTTGAACTCTTGCTTATCAGTCTTGTTTGGAGAGTTCATAAAATCTTGGCAGGCCACATGTAATGCACAAGAACATATCTTAAATACTACTCAAATAGCATATCACCCATAGTGTCAATTGAAGTGGGCAGATGAGGATGGATAAAAGACCCTTTGTCTTGTGTGGGAAGGTCCACTAGGTGAAGTAATTAGTGCTGATTGGCCCTGGCCAAGTGAGAAAGAAGGGGAATCAATGCTGTCTCAGCCAAAAGGGAGTCACTAGCAAGAATGTGGGTGAGTTCTGCCTGCTCTTGTGCAAGACTCGTGGTAACAGAGAAAGGGGAGGGAAGGTGTACAGAAACATCCTTTTCCAAAGAAAAGACAGGGCATTCACTTTCAAGCCAGAGGACTAGGGACTCTGGAATAGAATGGAGGAAGTTGTCTATTCAGAGGGGAAGAAATTCTTGTCTACACAACCAGCAATATAAAAAATAAAACCATCATCCTAAGCAACGTCAATATTAACTGGCTAGATATTTCCAATAATAACTCCTCTACAGATAGTAACCTTCACATCTATACTCAGCTTATCTCTGACATTACTAGACCCAACATTAAGGTAAACAAAGGCACAATCTTGGATTGGATCTTGCTTTCTGACCCAGAAAAAAATCACCTCCTGAGGGACTCTCCCAAACAGCATTAGTGATCACTCTCCAGCATTCATAATACATAAGCCTAGCTCCATACCAAACTTACACCAACATAGACACACCAGAGATCTATCCCATTTTCCCCCAGACACCTTCAATGACATCCTGCAGAACACTAACTGGAGCCCACTAAAATTTCTTCCACTCAATGAAGCTGTAGAATTCTTCAAGTCTACATTTCTTAGGATCCTAAATAGTCTTGCCCCACTCCAGTTAAAAAGGATCAAGGCAAAACATGCTATTTGGCTTACAAAGTCCACAAAACATGTTATGTCCTTCAGGGACAAAGCCTGGAAAGCTTGGCAAAAAAACAAAAAACTGTCTAACCTCACTCAATATAAACAACTTCGCAATCAGGCTAAATGCCTAGTTTTCAAAAACAAAAAGGAATACTTCCAGGCTATCCAAGACCAACATAGACTAAACCCCAGGAATTTCTGGGGGACAATCAACTCCCTTCTCCACCCTGGAACTAACAACAACACATGTCCAAACCCAGAAAAAACACCCTCTGAGATTGCCTCCCTCTTTAACACCTACCTCATCGACACCATCTAAAAGCTTACTACCACCTTCCTACCTATTATAACTGACCCATCAGGATCTCCATCTGTACATTCCCCTTCAAATCCTTTACCTGCTTTCACACAAACACCCATACCCACCTCCACCATCAAAAAACTTCCTCTCAAACTCAAACCCTGTTCCAACACCCCTGATAACCTACCCGCAAAATGCTTACAACTCTCACCCTCCTCCATTGCATATCCTATCAGCATCCTACTCAACAGGTCCATTCAGGAATTCTGCATACCAGATATCTGGAAGAAAGCATTTATCCTTCCATTTCATAAAGGCAGCAACAACTCTGCCATCTTTAACTTCCGTCTTATTGCCATTCTCTCCACAATCTCCAAAATACTTGAAAAATGTATTCACACTCAGCTCCTCAGTCATCTGATACAGCACCAAATTCTCTCCCCCACTCAACATGGCATTAGGTCCAGACATAGTACTAACACTTCTCTCATTTCCTTCCTGGATACAGTAAATAGAGCTCGAGACGCTGGCTCCTTAGTCTCAGCAGTCTAGATTTATCAAAGGCATATGACACCATTTCCCATTCCCTTCTGCTTACTAAACTCTGTAATCTCGGACCATCTCCCACTTCCCTACAGTGGTTTGCAAACTATATCAGTAATAGGCAGTAATTTACTAAATGGCAGCACTCTTCCTCCCCTTTCATAACTACAAATGCAGATGTCCCCCAAGGCTCAATACTGGGACCCCTCTTATTCAGTATATTTGTCAACAACTTTCATTCCTTTCTCATCCACAATACTGTTATCCAATATACAGATGACTCTACTATAATCTGCTCTTCTAAATCTGACACTACACTACACTACAACAGCTCATCCAAGAAGCATTTACTTCCACTGAAACCTGGATGTCCCAGAACCATCTCTCCTTCAACCCTAATAAAACAAAATTTTAATATTTATACCCACAAAATCCAGCCCAGTTGACAAGTCATTATTCTCCATTCACTCCCAAAACAACAGCATTATTGAAGTCGTCCCCAGTACCAAAAACCTAGGTGTCATCATTGATGACAAATTAACTTTTGACCTTCACATCTACACCAACATCAAAAGCTAGGTGCCTTGTACAGGCACAACTGTTTTCTTAGCCTCTCTGTAAAAAAGGCTCTGGTCTCATCCTTCCTGCTTCCAACACTTCTATATAGTGCTCCCATCCTCACCAATTTACTGTCCTCCTTGAGAACAAAACTAGACTCTTGCTACAACAAAGTTGCTAAATTTGCTACACATGCAAAATTTTCTACCCATCACTGTTCCTCTCTGCATCAACTAAATTGGCTAGAATCCCCTCACTATCTCACTTTTCTACAACTAACTACAGTCCACAAGCTCATCTACAACCCAGAAACCTACTCTTCCCTCTCCTTCATACTGACCATGTACCATCCTAACTGAAACATCAGGTCTGAAAACAAAATGTTACTATCCATAGAGAAACCTAGGCTCTCAGCCAGCCAAATGTTGTTTTCATATACAGTCTCTAAAGCATGGAATAATCTCCCCCCCCCCCTCACTCAGAACCATCAGCAACCCTGCCTCCTTTAAAAAACCCTCAAACTACATCTCTCCTCACATTGGTTATGCTCCTGTACCCCAACTCCTGATTTCTCTCCCTGGTGTTACATCTGTAACTACTTGATTACTACCACTCCTTCACTCCACATACTTACTGCTTCCCTGTCTCTTTAGCCTGTCCCCCCCGTAGCCATTTTATCTCCCCCTATTCTTACGACTATACTTAACTCCCCACAGCTACGAACCTACAGATACTACATTCATGCGTTACTTGAATACATGATATGTACCTTGCAGTTATATTTCATTCATGTCTTACTTGAAAATATGCCATTTACTACTTCTATTCTTCCATGATTTTAATCTATTCTTCCATGATTTTAATCTTTTCACTGTTGTTTTACTATCTGTTTCATTCAATGCAATAGTACTGCTCAATATTTCTTTGTTTGTGTATTAATATTTTTCTTTGTATGTAATTTTGTGGAGCTTTTCTCCCTGGGCCTCCACTGAAAATGGGCTCATTCCAGGCCCAGTGGACTTTCCCGGTTAACAAATGCAATAAATAAATAAATGAAAACATCTACCTGAGGAATACCCCACCGATGGGCAATGTCCAAGAAAACATCTATCTCTGTGAAGCATCCATTTCTGAGCTTGTGTGCTGGACCTACTCAAAGAATCTGCCACTAGATTGCACTCTGAGGGAATATAAACAGCCTGAAGAGTCACATGATACTGGACAGCTAGACCCCAGACCTGAAGAGGTAGTCTGCAAAGAAGATAGGACCTTGTACCACCCTTGCTTGTTGACACACCACTTCACTGTGCTATTGTTTGTTAACATTTTGAGGTGCCTGGGATGAAAGAGGGAATGAAAACCCTGAAGAGCAGAAATAGAACCCTCATTTCCTTTATACTGATGTGGTCTAACCTCTGATGAAGAGATCAGAGACTCAGAACCCTGAGAGAGCCAAATGAGGCCCCCCCATCCCCTGTCTAAAGTAATTGCAAAGAGCTCATGAGTTGGGACTGGAGCCTGAAAAGGAAGCCACAGGTTGAAAGAAAGTTGATGAATCCACCACTGAAGCTCAAACTTAAGATAAGGAAGGCAGGGGAATGGGAAGTCCAGAGGGTGGCAATGTTGGAGCCACACTGACTTGAGGTACCACCTTAGCATTCTCATGTGGAACCTGGCCAGAGGGAGCATGGGAATGGTGGAAGCCATGAACTCAAGGACCCTGAAAAAGTCCCTGCCCATGACTACAACCAGAGGAAGAATAGCCTGGAAAAAGGCAATAAGATACAGGGCCTTAGGGGCAGGCAGAGATACCAGCATGGGGATGGTCTGAAGCCTGCAGCCAAGAAAAATATTATCCTGAGAAGGGGTCAGAGTTAATTTCTGGAAGTTTATGGTGAACCCCAGACTCTGCAACAGGAAAACAGTGAATTGAAGATGCTGAAGCAGAGCCACTGGGGGAAGAACCTTGAATGAGCAGATTATCGAAATAGTGAAAACTCTGATCTTCTCTCATCCTGCAAAAGGCAATGACAGGAGTGAGGCATTTTGTGAATACCCTTGGAGTAGTAGAGAGGCCAAAAATTAAAGCTGAGAACTGAAAATGCAAGTAAGGAACAGAGAAATGCAAACAAAATTCTGAAAAGTGGTGGATGGAGATATGAAAGTAGGCACCCTTGAGATCCAGAGAGACCAGAAAGGTCAGAGGTAGAAGAAGGGAAAAAAAGTCTGAAAAGACAATATTCGAAAGGAAGGAATCTTGAGAAAGGTCTTGAGCTGGCAAAGGTAGAGAAATGGTCTCCAGGTGCCTCCCTTTCTGGGAATCAAAAACATTCTGGAATAAAAAACCCTTCCTTCCTGAGCAGGAGGCACATTTGAATGGCATCCTGGACCAAAATAGAATGGAGCACCTCTGCGAAAAGAGGAAGTTGTCCCCAGGAGGTTGAGGGATGCCCAAAAAGGAAGGAAGGGATTTCCAAACCATGAAATATCTCTGGAAAATAATGGACAGAACTCAAAAGTCTTGTAATCTTTAACCAATTTTGAAGAGATGGGGAAAGATGAAGGGGTAAGGGAACCTGTCTGACAGAAAGGGGAGGCAAACTGTCAAATGGAACCCAGCTTATTCTGAAAAGCAGGTTTCTGGGAGTTAGGGGTCTAAGTAGACTTAGCAGGAGGCACACGTCTAGAACCCTTTTTTTCCCTTGGGTGGAGGATGAGACTGCCTGCGAACAAAAGAAGATGTAGAGGGGTAATTCCTCTGAAACTAAGGAATAGGAAAAACCAAGATATGCTTCAACTCATGCAAGGCTTTACTCTTACCCTGAAGAGACTCGAAAAGCTCAGCAGCACCAAAAATATTTTTATTATCCAAAGAAGCATCCAACAGTTTGGCCTTAATGTCATCAGGCAAAGCCTGAAGATGAAGCCAAGAGTAACGCCTTATAAAAGAACCAAAGTCAGCAGTTGCATTGTAGCTGCATTTGACAGAGTGGTACGCAGCTTGAGAGGTATGCCCAACAGGGAAAGAGCAGAAGCTTTCTCTTCAGAGTCAGGAAAGACAGAAACCACTTTGCAAACTTGAGAAAGGAGTGCCAAAACATACTTAGTCATTTCAGCTTGGTAGTTGATGGCCCAAAAGGATGAAGTAGCATCAGCATAAAACTTTTTTTCCTAGCCTCTCCATGGCCCTGCTAACCTTATCCAAAGGAAGCAACTTGGTAGAGGGCAACAGCTTGGAGAACTCGTCAGAAGAGACAGACACTACAAAAAGGATCAGCAGAAGGACATTTATAAAGGAATTTACATTTGTCAGGCACCCTATCAAATCTAAAATAGCCAAAAAAGGAATAAAAATTACGTACAAATGTCAAGGCTATAGACCCAAAGAAAATATTCATTAAACACTTCTCTAGCACTTCAACATAAAGCCTTAAAGGAGTAAAACAGTAGAAAATAAAAAACACTGAATCATCTTATATACTTTAAAAAGCCATTACAAACAATTAAACAATAAACCAATTACATTCAAAAAATACAAAGTGAGTCTTAAAGTGTCAAGTATAAATTAAAAAAAAAAACTTGTAAAATCTATCAGGTTTCTTGGGAGCAGGGGGGGGGGGTGAGAATCATGGGCAACAGGAGCTGTTGAGAAGGTATCCAGCAGGGTAGCCAGAACACGGTATTCACCTGATGGCTTAGAAGACTCCAACTGGAGGAGCTCATAATACCTTTTCTGAATATCAGAGACTTGAAAACAATCCCACTTAAAAAGAATTCTATCATGCGGACAACAAAGGAGAGTTCCCCTGAACCAGCGCAAGGGAGAAGGGATGTGAGAAGAGTAGGTCAAAGACTCTTCCCCAGAATCGAGATCCTCATCTGAAGAATCTAGATCCCTGGGTCTTTTAAGAGACGTGGAAGACCAGGGAGGGGCAGGTGCTAACACACCTTGAGTAGGCTTTAAAGCCATTAAAGCATTAAACAACCACTGAGTAAAACCCTGCCATTCACACTGGGGATTCTTCACTACAGGGATGGTTTTCTGTTTTTTTTTTCTGTGGGATATCTGCATAAAACACCCTTGTAGGATAAGACCCATGAGAACATTTAATAAGTGTAGTAGGGATCTCCGCCCAACTAAGATCTGCAGAATCCCCCTCAGACTCTTGGATATAATCAGCTGAGTTCCCCCACAGTGTCAAGAGCAGACGCTTGTAAAGCTTCCAAGGATGTGCAAGAAGTTGAATCCATGCTGGCCTCTGATGAGGTCACAGCAGAGGAATCTGAGGCAAGCACTGGATAATCCTCTGGTCTTTCACTGGCCACGAGAGAAACATTCAGGGGAGACAGACCATGGCACAAGCTTCTCACTTCTTCTGCCTGCCTTGATTCTATCTCATTTCTACAATGTAAGCACAAAACATGCATGGCTGAGACATACTCCTGCTGGGACATGGCCTGAGACAATATTCTTTGTGAAAGTAGCTGCCTTATGGGTGCCTCAAAATGGACCAAGAGCGGGTCACAGGAAATGCATTCAGAGATGCAAAAAAAGTAATATGTGATGTAACTGAAGGTCATATAGACAATACCAACTTATAGTCATTGAGAAGGTATCTTTAAAAATTGTTATAACTATTATTGTATCCCATAGTAGCCTCATGGAAATACAAAACAGAGAGAACTAAAATAAAAAAGTGATTACACAATCATAAGCACTATTTTATATCTAATGGAAAGCTTAACATACTGAGAAAATAAATAATGTGTATTCACTATACCATGTATGAGTCACAACACCACAATGCTTCACTAGTCTAACAATGCCATAGGTAACTGCTCTGTGATTTGATATTCACATGGTTGCATGATCAATGTCTACTGTCAGCTCTGAGCACTCTAGCCACTTCCTATCAAACAAAGCACTGGAAGAATAAATATAACTGTTCTTAAAAAAATACACTGGCTTAATGCTAAATACATTGAAATTCAACTAAATCTATAACTACAAAGAAAAAGTACAGTTTTGTACCTACCATAAATGTAGATGTCCGAACTGGATAGCATCTGCAGTCATAACAAATGGGTTGTCCTGTCGTCAGGCAGCCCTTCGGTCGGCCGGATTCCAAAGTCTGGGTCCGGCTTCGGCTGATGTCGCACTTCACCCGACGTCATCTCTGCTGGTCTTCGGGTATAAAGGCATCAGCCGACGCCATTTTCCTCAGTGTTTCTTGCCCCAGATGCCAATTGCCCTCTTGGAAAGCTAAATTTTGGATAAATGCCAATGTTTCCAAAATAGTAGAAGGCAAACACAAAAAATAAACATATATGTACATATATACAAACAAATACACCATAAGAGACTCCCCCCCCAGCTAGCTATTAGGAGGGTAAATACCCTAGGAGTACCGCAGAGGGGAAGGAGGGAGGGTAATCCTGACTGCAGATGCTATCCAGTTCGGACATCTACATTTATGGTAGGTACAAAACTGTACTATGTCCTTCATGGATGCATCTGCAGTCATAACAAATGGGTAGAATACCATAGCCAAACTAGGGGAGGAGGAATAATAATTATGGTGTAGTCAGGATCCCTTGCAGTACAGCAGTGGCAAACCCTGCTCGGGATCTAGAATATAGAGGTAAATTGTAATGCTTGGCAAATGTATGCACGGAGGTCCAAGTAGCCGCCTCAGTAATGTCCTTGGTTGCCACTCCTCTTAAGAAAGCTGTGGTAGTGGCTGTAGCCCTTGTAGAATGAGGTCTTATGTTCTGTGGAATTGGTTTTCCATGGTAGGAGTAACAGAATCTTATGCAATTTCCTATCCATTTGGAGATTGTCTGTTTGGAAATTGCTTTTCCTTCCCTTCCTGTTGCATAGGCTACAAAGAGCTGGTCAGTTTTTCTGTTACCTTTGGTTCTGTCCAGGTAGTAGCGTAACTGTCTGTGTACATCCAAGGTATGCATTATTCTTTCACCTCTGTTTTGTGGATTGGGAAAGAAGGTAGGTAGGTGGATTGCCTGGTTTAAAGACACTCTGGATACCACCTTAGGCATAAATGTAGGATTAGTTCTCATGGACACCCTATCTTGATGGAAGATTAGGAAGGGTTGCACTGCCATTAAGGCCTGTAGTTCGAAACCCTCCTTGCTGAAGTAATAGCCAGTAGGAAAGCAGTTTTCCATGACAGGTGTTGTAGATCTGCTGTTGCTGCTGGTTCAAACGGAGGGAGTGTCAACTTTTCTAGTACAAAATTCAAGTCCCATGCTGGTAATGGTGGTTTCCTAGGAGGTTTTACATTCTTGATCCCTCTGAGAAACTGCCTGAGTAGAGGATGTGAAAAGACAGGAGGATCAAAGCTGTATTCTGCTGAAATAGCTGACGCATGTATCTTGATGGAGGAATAGGACAGGCCTGTATGTAGAAGTTCTGCCAAGTACTCCAGAATGTTAGCAATATCTATGTTCGACACATCTTTTCCTCTTTCAGTACTCCAAATGACGAACCTTTTCCATTTTCCTGCATAGTTCCTTCTTGTTGAAGGTCTGCGGGCTTCAAGGATAATGTCTTTAACCCTTTGTGAAAGGTCTGGGTTAGTTACTGCTATGTGATGTTCCAGGCAGTCAGTTGCAAGGTTTTTAGGTTTGGATGTATGATGTTGTAGTTGTTCTGAGTTAACATCAGAGGCATCAGGGGTATTGACCACATTTTCTCCCGAGACATGCTCCTCAGCAATGGGTACCAGTGTTGTCTTGGCCAGTTTGGAGCTATCAGAGTTATCCTTGGATGTTCCTCTCTGATTTTCAGTAGTACCTTGTGCATCAAGGGAAGAGGTGGGAATGCATATGCTGTCAGGCCTTTCCAGCTGAAGGATAGAGAGTCCACCTTCCATGCAAGTGGGTGGAATGTCCTTGTGCAGAATTTTTTGAGCTGGTGATTTTGTGGGGAAGCGAATAGATCTATTTGTGGCATTCCCCATTTCTTTGTGATGGCCTTGAAGATGTCCGGGTGTAGCATCCATTCGTGAGCATCCGAGGTGGTTCTGCTTAAAATGTCTGCTAGGGTGTTCTCTTTTCGGTACAAATATTGCCTGTAACTGGATGTTGTAGCTGAGAGCCAGATTCCAAAGGTCCAAAGACATTCTGCATAGGGGGTAAGAATGAGTGCCCCCCTGTTTGTTGATGTACCACATGACTGTGGTGTTGTCCGTCCTTATCATCAAATGGCCTTCTTTGAGGAAAGGTCTGAATTTTAGGATTGCCAGTTTTACTGCCAGCATTTGTTTTTGGTTTATGTGCAGGCGCAGCTGGTCCTGAGTCCACAGTCCTTGTACGCATTTGTCCAGCATGTGTGCCCCCCATCCTAGGTCTGAGGCATCCGTTGTGATAGTTTGGGTTGCTCGAAAGTTGTGGAAGGGTAAGCCTGGGTTTGACTGGCATGCCCGAGCCCACCATAGGAACTCCTGCTTTAAGCATGGGATTAGTGGTATTTCTGTTTCTAAGCTGTGCCTGTGTTGAGACCATAAATTCTTTAGGTACCACTGCAACTTTCTCATATGCAGTCTGGCATGTGGGACCAAGATTATGCATGATGCCATGAAGCCCAAGGCCTGCAGAACTTTTCTTGCTGTTAGTTTGTTCTGCTTTGTTAATGCCAAGAAGTAAAGAGGGAGTTCTTTTTGTTTTTCTGCAGTTAGGAATGCCATCTGTTTTACTGTGTCCAATTCCGCGCCCAAGAAAGTTCTTGTCTGGGATGGTATCAGTCTTGACTTTTGAAAGTTGACTGTGTATCCCAGGGCTTGTAGCAAGTAAATGACCCTTTGTAAATCTGTTGTCAGCTTGCTTTTGTTGTCCGCTTGTAACAGGCAGTCGTCCAGGTATGGATAAATTTGGATTCCCTGTACTCTGCAGTGGCGATTACTGATGCCAGGCATTTTGTGAATACTCTGGGCAGTAGATAAGCCAAAGGGCAATGCTGAGAATTGATAATGCTCTGATCCTGCAAGAAATCTGAGGTATCTTCTGCAATTTGGTCGAATGGGGACGTGCAGGTATGCCTCCTTGAGATCTAGAGTTACCAGCCAACACTCCTTGCCCAACATGGGAAGAAGTTGCTGTAGGGTCAGCATTTTGAATTTTGGGACAATGATGTATGTGTTTAAGATGGACAGGTCGAGAATAGGTCTCCAGTTTTTCTTTTCTTGGTACTAGGAAGAGTCTGGAGTAGAATCCTTTGCCCTGTTCTGTTATTGGTACCCTTTCCACAGCTCTCATCTTTATTAATTCTGCTGTCTGGTGCAGGGCTTCTATTTTTGATTTGGGGGCAGGTTTGGCATTCCTCTTTTACTGGTAAAGTGTGGAAGTGGAACCGGTAGCCTTGGTCTATGGTTTGCAAAATCCACTTGTCTTTTGTAATATAGTGCCAATTTTTCGAGAATAAGGCTAACTTTCCGCCTAATGGTGCTGCTATTTGCTCCCTGGTAGGCGGAGTCAGAGCCAAGTCACTGTGATTGTCCTGTTGCAGTGGCAGTGGTTGCATCTGTGCCTCGGTTATTGCCTTGCCACTGTCGTCCTCTGTAGGCACCTCCTCTGGATTGATTTCTGCCCTGAGAGCGTCTGTTCCTGCCCCTTTGGGATCTTGTGGAGTCAGGAAAGGACCAATTTTTGGCAGGCCAGTTCCTGCTAAACCTTGGGGGCTGAACCTGTAGGAAATCTTTAACTGTTTGTACAGATTTTGCCTTCTCTTCCATTTTCTTCATTACCTGCTGGGCAGGTTCCCCAAACAGACTGGCCTTATCCATAGGAGCATCCAATAGCTTAGCTTTAACATGATCCGGCAAGACCTGTTCTTTCAACCATGCATGCCTTCTTATCACTGTGCCAGTCATGGCTGATCTAAATGAAGCCTCCAGTGCATCATAGCCACATTTTAAAGAATGGTTACTAACCTGTTGGATGTTATTCACCATTTCTAATACATATTTCTTATCTAAAGATTCATCAGAGGACAGCTTTTTAATTAACTGATCAAGCATAAACTCTTGTATTGGATCATGTGAAACTGACAGTTTAAAGCTCTAGCTGAGAGAGTAGCAGAGGTGTAGACTTTTTCCCCATCTCTCTAAGGACCTGGATTCCCTTTCAGAGGGAATAGGGTTTTTGCTGTGGTCGAGGCTACTGCCTTAGGCCCCTGGGATATAGTTTCGGGGTCTGCAAGTGGGGCCTTGTATAGGTGGTGATGAGTGTCTGGCACCCTGTAAAATCTATCTGGTTTGGCAGGGGCTGGAGGTAAAGAATCAGGTGCAGTGCAGACATCATTAAATGCATCGTCCACAACAGATAGGACAGGAGGTATAGCTAAGGGCCTATGTTGTGGTAAGTGCAGAAAAGTCCTAAGCCTTTTTCTTGAATCTGAGAAATCTTGACCCTGCCATTGGAATTGTTCTCTCATGGCATGTAAGGTTTCCCCAAAGGAGAATTCCTCTGGTGGAGAGGCAGCTGGAATGGATTCTTCAGCATCTGAATCTTCATAATTGGAAAAAGGAGCCTCTGGCTGGTCTGTAATGTCTGAGTCATCCGCAGAATCATCAGAGGACACAGGCTCGGGGGGCTCTGCTCTAGGTCTCTTTTCTGGGGGCTGAGAGGCCCTGTCTGGGTGAGATTGGGATCCCTAATTAAGGATATTAAATCTTCTGCCAGAGTAAGCATTTGTGAACTAGAAGTGGGCCTGAGTGAGGGTGGTTTAACAGGCACTGATTTGGCTGCTTTAGCCCTGGCAAAGGCCTTAATAGACATGGCTGCAGGAGGCCTAGCAGCACCACGTGCTGGGGTAGAGATATCCAAGGGGATGGTGTCTGATAGATCAGTAGGAACCACAGTAGTAGGCAAAATCTCTGAGGCTGATTCAGATAAGGTAGCAGGAGCCTCAGTAGTAGTCATGGATTCGGCTGAAGATTGACCAGTTTTCTCGGTTTCGGCCGAAACCGAGACACTCGCGGCTTGCTTAACCGTGGTTTCGGCCGAAACCGCGGACCGCGAGTGTCGGTCTTTTTCTTTGCGTTTCTTAACAATTTGGGTAGTCGGAGGATCCGACGGCATAATGTACGCAAAATCTGAGCCGAAAAACTGTTCAGCAAACTCCGACCGACGCCTAAGCGTTCGTCAGTTGAAGGAAGCACAGGCCGAACAGGCTGCTACGTCGTGGTCTGGGCCTAAGCAAGGCAAACAGTAAGAGTGGAAATCTTTATGAGGTATTTGTTTCCCACAAGTTAAACAGTTATTGACTTTTTCTGACATCGGCTGAGGCAAGAAAGAGTCCCCAACGGGGTACTTAGCTTTTTAGAAGTCTTCGAAGTAGTATTCGGTAGTAATAATCTCTGGATCTGACCGACCGGCACTTGCGAACAGCTTCTGCTTCGGGCGCCACGCGGCAAGAAAGACTGAGGAAAATGGCGTCGGCTGATGCCTTTATACCCGAAGACCAGCAGAGATGACGTCGGGTGAAGTGCGACATCAGCCGAAGCCGGACCCAGACTTTGGAATCCGGCCGACCGAAGGGCTGCCTGACGACAGGACAACCCATTTGTTATGACTGCAGATGCATCCATGAAGGACATCTATGGGTGACCTTTCTTAGAGAAAGAAATACAAGTTGCACTTAATGTCTTGAAATTTAAATAACTTTATAGCTATTACAACTGACCTTTTTTAAAAGATAAAAGTACACAAGCAGCTTTACAATTTGCATAATACAGAAAGTAATTATGGAAAGAATGGTTTGCATTCATGAAGGTACCATGAAGTGTATGTGGCTGTGTACATTCTGTACTAACTTTCTGCTATTCGTCAAGCACCCTTACACAATGCTGCATGGTCCTCCAACACAAAGATGTGCAGCACAATGAAGGCTTGGCGCTGCAGCTGTACTGAAAGCTAATGTGACATTGGAGGGGGTATATGTTAATTAGCCATGTGCTCTCTCCCTAGAATTGCCTCCAGTAAGGCATCTACAGGGCTGAGCAATTCATGAAAGTGCTTGACTGTGTAGATCAGCACACAGCCATCCCCAACTTGTCATGGTAGTGAATAAGAAAGTGGTGTGGGAGATCCATTAGATTCAAAGGCTGAATTTTAAAGTACCACAACAGCACCAAAAGCAAAATGGGGATGAGGGGGCTGGGGGTGAGAGGAACACATTAGACCACTAGTGATGCATCTGTAAAGTGCTGTACTGGCACCAACATTACTACAGGGATCAGAGGGTGGGGAGATGCACTATACCACCAATGAAATATCTGTAATGTATCTTACAGCACCAAAGTTACTACAGGAAATAGAAGGGGGTGGGGAGATATACTAAATGACCACCAGAGCTTATTTTACTTGCTGTGATGGCACCAACACTACACCAAGGACTGGGTAGTGGGGGAAACGCTGGACACCACAGAATGCTTTAAGTGCTGTGACAGCACCAACATTACTATGGGGATTGGGGGACAGAGACGGAATATACTAGACACCATGGATTCAACTTTAAAGTGTCATCACAACACAGTTACTACTGGGACATGGGGGTAGGGGACACATTAGGCATTACGGAATACTCCATAATGTGCAGTAAGGCACACAACAGCATAACAAGGATGGAGGGGGGGAACACAGGACACACATTAAGGTGCTGTAATGGCACCAATGGTAGTATGGGGATGATGGAGGTAGAGGTAACCACCAGACACTACAGATAAAGTGAAGTGCCACTTTTCTTGAAAAGGACACCAGAATCCCCAGTGCACCACTGTGTGCTCAGAATGAAGCAGACATGTTGTGTAGCTATGTCAGTAAGTTTAGTAAAGGATACTAGGCCTCTATGCAGAAAGACTCAGTATAACTTACTAAGCTGAATGTCACTGTTGAGCTGAGGACCAATGTCATGTTTGGAAGTGATTCATAAAAAAGGTGTAACTTCACAGACACGCTGGCAGACAGGGGGTCATTACCATAGTGGAGCACAAGCTTCAATTGAGGGGATGGAAAACATTTCTAGGTGGCAGCAAGTATATGTTCACTGTAGGTAACTCTTGCTAGTAGGGATTTTCCTGCCACGCAAAAGCTATTGTGGAGGTCTTTTGTTTTGACATCTGCAGTAAGTTGCTCAACCCAGTACTAGTAGGGAAGATGAATTGCTACTCTCATAACTACAACAACACCTACAGGTATGCAGCTGCTGTCCCATGCACATTACCCCATTGTGTAACGATGTTTGTTAATAGCACAAGGCTTCTGTACAACATTCTGTGGCATGCAGACCCTGCTTCTTCTTCTTCTCTTTTGGCTGTTCCCGTTGGGGATCACCACAGCGGATCATCTGTTTCTATTTCTTCCTGTCCTCTGTATCTTGCTCTGTCACACCAACCACCTGCATGTCCTCTCTCACCACATCCATAAACCTTATCTTAGGCCTTCCTCTTTTCCTCTTACCTGGCAGCTCCATCCTTAGCATCCTTTTCCCAATATACCCAGCATTCCTCGTCAGCACATGTCCAAACCAATGCAATCTCGCCTGTCTGACTTTGTCTTCAAACCGCCCAACCTGAGCTGATCCCCTAATATACTGATTCCAAATCCTGTCCATCCTTGTCACACCCAGTGCAAATCTTAACATCTTTAACTCTACCACTTCCAGCTCTGACTCCTGCCTTTTTGTCAATGCCACAGTCTCCAACCCATACAACATAGCTGGTTTCACTACCTTCTTGTAGACCTTCCCTTTCACTCTTACTGGTACCCGTCTGTCACAAATCACTCCTGACACTCTTCTCCACCTAGGATGGGCATCCGGTGTAAAACCTCTACCAAATAACATATGCAGACCCTGCTCTATTCACATAATATTTATAAATAGCACCATAAGTATGAATAACATTCTCTCTTTCCTGTGTGTGCCAAATATACCTAATTTTGGAGCAGCCTAAATTGATGATGAAAAATATGTAAATAAATTGCTCTAGTCTCTTTTTACAAGGTGAAATCATTAGTTTAGTCAACATTTTATCATATCCTATAAAACTGAAAAGACTACAAAACTAGATGCGTGACTGCTTCTTTACTAACAGCCTACTATACTCCTTCCATGATGATTCACTGAAGCATGTGGTGCATATTAGTCAGATCACATGCCGCTGCTGTGCATCATTCAACTTGTGAATCTTCAGTTACAATGTACAGAGTTGTATCTCAGAAGTACTAACAAACATTACATTAGGGCACATCCAGTGCTGTGCCCTAGCCACCACCAGATTAAGGGCCTTATAGGCCTGGATCTAAAGTTTATGACGGGACTTGGTCAGAAAGTATATAAGATTAGTGATGCATGAAATTACTATCATTCAGCCAGCGCCATTTCATTCAGCTTAGGTTTTGCATCAATAATCATTTCTACCCTGAGGAACTTTTGTTTTCTTAGTAGCTACCAGATTTTGCTGGAACAACTTGACATTATCAAGTATGTAATTACATAGTTGTTGCACCTTATCAAATAAATGTGACATATTGTTATGAGTGGCCAGCTTATTAACTACCTCCAGGAACTAATTTTCAAGTGGTGTTAGGTACATCCAAGTTTTTATGTTGGGAAAACTATAATAACGTTTACTGAAAGAAATGCAGGTCACATATTCACATTTCAGATAATAGAATATATATTGTACAGCAAAAGGCATGGTGACAACAATCCCCAGGTGGAAACAAGATAACTAAACAGGGAAATTCTATTCTCTACCACAAAGAAACACAAAATACTCTATGCCAACTAAAAGTGTTTTGAAAATTAGACCAATAATCAGTTCATTAGTAAATGGCTCTGTATAATTAAGAGTTATGTGGAGTATTTTACAGAACTAAAGAAGTCAGTGATGAAAGGTTATCTGCTTTTACTTAGTCATTTGTAATTCTTCTTCCTTCCCTCCATTTCTACTTCCTTTCCTGCTACTTTATTTGGAAATGAATTAATTTTTTAAAGGGTCATAGATGCTTACTGGGCTATTGATTTTATGAATCCCAGTCTTACATTCTCCGTTGAAGTTTTTAGCCATTGTATTTTGTGTAGAAATATCCAAGAGACAAGGTGAGCAAGGATACATTGTGACACTTACACTTTTTGTCCCTATCCATAAAGAATAAGGGTGCTAAACTGGGGGTGACCTTGCAGTTAATCATCCATCCATTCATCCAAACTATGTTGACTAAAGTAAGGAAGTACTTTGTTTTATGTGGAATGGATAATGGTTCCATAGAAACAAAATTCTCTATGATACATACCTATCCCTCCAACATGTTCTCTTTATGTTGCTGAAGAGATCAAGATCCTCTGGCAGGGTGTCTGAGTCACTCTTAGCAAATATGTAATAAGTCTAACAAGACAGGGTCATTTGAAACTCTATATGTGGGGCAGAGGTCACCTCTCAGTAGCCTGTATGATACCAAGAAGAAGGACATGGCTTTGAAATGGTATGCATAGCTTTTATGACTCAGGCTACTGATTTTCTTAGTGAGGAAGCATTGCAAATCATCCCATTTTGAAAAGTATTTGGATAAGTACATACACAAAGGGGCATTATACTTAATGAATGACCTAATGAGTGCTGAGTGCAGTAGAATAATTACTTCCCTAGACCTTGATGCTACACCTTTAGATAGAAGCTCTGCAACAAAAAGAGACTTCTTCACAAGAGTGAATGATCAAAGGATAGCTCATTATGAATATATGTTCCTAGATCCTTGACTATGGTATCCATTTTCAGGGGTGCATTGCCTATGTGATAGTTACAACATGCTTGCCAAAGACTATAATTATACAATTTTTGGCATTTAAATTCTGTCCATGGTTTTGACACAAGATATTTGTTTGGGACATGCCCTCTTGGAAGATCATGGTGTCCTCTGTGTAGTTTATGCTGACAGTCATCTGCAAACTTAGTCAAGCACAAACCCTTAACATTTCCATTCATCTCTGGGAAGTAAATGGCATATAGGTGTGGTCCAAGGATTGAAACCTAATGAACACTGCAAGTGACCGGCCTTTTGGAGGAGGTACAAATTCACACTTTTATCTTCTAAGCTCTGTTTGTGATTCAATTTGCTATCCAATGTGTTACACGGGGATTTACCTTTGGCTTGGACAGTTTTTTATAATACCAGAGTGTGTGATAGTGTTGAATGCCTTTGTGAGGTCTAGATATGCTGTGTGTACTGATCTGCTCTAATTCACTGCTACAGTAACGTTTTCAAAGAAATTAGCCAGGTTAAAGGGACGGAATCTGCCCTTGACAAATCCAAAATGGTTTGAATTGAAAGTCCGTAGGTTACCTACATCTTTAGTTATTAACTCCATAATGATTCTTTCCATAGCCTTACAGATGAAAATTGTCAGGCTTATGGGTCTACAATTTCTGTGTCTGCAAGGGAATGACTGTTGCAGTCTTCCACTGACCCAGCATAAAGCCTGTTTGAGGCTGATACTGAATAGTCTCTGCAGTGTGTCTGACAAGACATGCCTCAGGGTGACCAGCAGCAGCCTGGTATGTTGTCTGGCACCAAAAGAAGTAGTGTCCTTCATCATAGTACCTTCAGGACTTGCTCTTGGGAGATTTAAAAGGGAGTACATATGCAGGTATGTGATCTGAGAAGACTGGACTGGATGGGGTTGAAGTAAGAGCTAAATTCGTCTCCTAATAGAGTGGCAATGTCCACTGGATCCAAGTACATAATATGTTTTATCAGCTCTGCAAATTGCTGGGCATTGTTTCTTAGGTTTCTAGCATAGCTAAAGAAGGCCTTGTGGTAATCCTTCACCTGGGTGGATATTCATACCTCATATCTGGTTCTGGTTGATTTGATCAGGGTCCAGAGTTCCTTGTTTAGTTTAGCAAGAATGTTTTTGACAGCTTGAGAGTTTTTTTTATTTATTTATTTTTTTTATTTTACATTTGTTGATTGGGAAGTATGTCTAAGCACAAATGCCCCTTTTCAGAGGAGGCCTAAGGAGAAAAGCACCAGTACATGCAGTACAAACACAATATTTTAAGTTATACAACATCAACAGTGTCAGGCAGAATACAATTAAATAAATTTTACAATGTCAGAATAGACAAAAAAGTAATCAGAATAGACAAAAAAGTAAATATACATACAGTAGTAAGGCTTCTTATATTAATTTTTCCATGCAATGAACCTTTTTCTTTTATTATACAGTTTGATTACATTAGGGTTCTATTGCAAATGGTTATTTTTGAATTTGGTATTGCATTAATTTATTTCTTAGGAGGAACTTTAGATGTGCACAAATTTTGACAATAAAGGATTCCGCATAATCAGCGGGATCATCAGGACAGAAGGGGCTTTTAAATTTAGCTAGGTCATCACTCAGTTTTAGTAGGTTAGCCTTCACATAATCTCTGAATACCAAGGTATTTATTTATTTATTTAAATTTGTTGACTGGGAGTGTCCGACTGGACGTGGGTCCATTTTCAGCGGAGGCCCGGGGAGAAAAGCTCCACAGTAAAATAAACAGACAGTAGTTACATTGGATTACATAGCGATTAACAATTTAACATAGAAATTACTTACAACATATTTACAGATGAAGAACATAGTACATCAGTAGACAACTAGAATCTTTATCTGTGAAGTACATAACAGGCATTAACAAATGTAACAATGAGAAGTTCCTGCTGTATAATAAGTACTAGGCTTATGAGCATCTGAGCTTGCTATCATCAAGGTAGTTAGTGGAGGTGAAAGAAAGGTAGTAGTTGGATGGGGTGGATGATATTAGAGTGGGAGTTGCAAGGGCATAGCCAGCATGTTTTAGGTGCGCTTTTAATAAAGTTTTGAAGTTGGTGCATGATGGTATGGAGGTAATTGTGGGTGGGAGTGAGTTCCATAATTTGGCTATGGCGCAAGAGAATAGTGCTTCACCAGCAGAGTTATTGGCTTTAGTGATCTGCAAGTGATTTTTGTTGCTGGATCTTAGTGGTCTGGTGGTGCGATAGGGTTGGAGTAGATTCTGGAGGGATGGGACATTTAGTGGATGGTTTACTAGTTTGTGGGTGAGTGAGAGTTGATACCACTGAAGGAGGTGAGGGAGTTCAAGCCAGCCCAGTTCAGCAAGTGAGAGACAGTGGTGACTACGGTAGGATGCCCTGTGGCGAATTTTGCGATTTTGTTGTAGCAGGTCTCTAGCTTGTTTAGATCACATTGCCTTAGGTTGGTATATGCTGGAGAGGCATAAAGTAGGGTGGAGATAAGGTGGGAATTTGCTATTGAAATCTTTGCTGCTTTGGTGAGAAATTGTTTATTTCTGTATAATGCTCCTAGTTTTTTGTGGACTTTTTTTATGGTCATGGATATGTGAATGTCAAATTTTAGTGTATTGTCTATTTCCACTCCTAGCAATTTGGTGTGTTCAGTTGGGTATATAGTGGGGTTGTCTTTGCTGTGATGTTAAAGTGAGAGTTGTTTTGAGTATGTTTGGTGGGTTGGAAGATTAGTAGTTTAGTTTTGTTTGGGTTGAGTATTAATTGGGCATCGGATAACCATGTTTCAACAGAGGAAAAGGCTTCCTGTGTGACTTTTTGCAGTTTGGGTAGGGACTGGGCTGAGCAGATGATGGTAGAGTCATCTGCGTATTGGATGAGTGTGCCATGTTTGGTGGCAGAGGCTAGATTATTGGTGTAAACAGAGAAAAGTAGGGGTCCAAGGATGGATCCTTGGGGAACCCCTATGGAGACAGGTAGTTGGGGAGATATGTCATTCTGCCATACAATGGATTGTTGGCGGTCAGACAGGTAACTCTGAAACCAGTTGGTGACTGATTGTGAGAAGGATAGGTTATTGAGGACAGAGATAAGTTGTTTGTGTGGGACCATGTCAAATGCTTTAGATAGGTCTAGGAAAGTAGCAGAGGAGAGATAGCCATTGTTTTATGCTGAAGGATAGTGTTTGTAAAGGAGAGTAAGGCAGTGGTGGTGCTATGGTTTGGTCGGAAACCATGCTGAGTACTGGAAAGGAGGTTGTTAGTAAGGAGGTAGTGTGAGACCTGAGAGTGTATGCATCTCTCTAGTATTTTGGAGAGTGGAGAGAGAATAGCTATGGGGTAATTGGTTAGTTCTGCAGAGGGTCCGCCTTTGTGGAGGGGAATTATATGTGAGACTTTCCACAATGTGGGAACGTAACTTTCTGACAGAGATCGGTTAATCAAGATTGATACTGGGTAGGCCAGAGCATCAGCTGCGATTTGTAGGTATTCACTTGGGAGGTTGTCTGCTGCTAATTTGGTGGGTTTAAGTTTAGTTAAGAAGGTTTTTATGTTGGAGGTAGGTACAGGAGAAAAAGAGAAGGCAGTGGGGAGATTACTAGTTGAAGGTGTGGGTTGGAGGGGAGGGGGGTTGTGTTGTTTAGCTAGTGATAGTATTGTCTGGGTGAAGTGTGTGTTGAATGAGGTAGCAATATTTTCTGAGGAGTGAGGGATGTTGGGAGGAGGGGTACTGACTTTACCTGGGTGGAGGATGGAGTTTATGGAGGACCAGAATTGTTTGGGGCTGTGTTGTGAGGAGTCTAGGGCAGACTGGTAGTATTGGAATTTGTCCCGTTTTATTAGCTTTTTGACTCTATTGCGTAGTTCTAGGAATTTCTGTCTAGTGGCGGGGGTTTTGGTTTTGCGCCAGTGCTCCCAGGCTTTATCCCTGTTTTTCATTTCTGACTTAGTGGTTTTCTGTAGCCATGGGGAAGGTTGTGCTTTGGTTCTGGAAAATCTTATGGGGGCATGGTAATTAAGGATGTTCAGGAAGGTAGTATTAAAAGATTCAACTGCGTCATCTAGACTGAGGTACTTTAGAGCATGCCAGTTACATTCTTTGAGGCATGAGATGAATGTGAGTGGTTAAAGTTTATTTTTTTACGTATTTGACGATAGATGACAGGTTTAGCTTGGTACAGGTATTTTTTGAGTAGGAATGTTGGGAAGTGATCACTGAGGCTATCTGATAAGCAGCCTGTTATATATGACTGGGGGTTCTTACTGACTAGTATCCAATCCAGGGTAGAGTGCTTGCTGGAGTTTTTATTTATCCTTGTTGGTGATGGACTAGTTGGGTGAAGCCATGAAGGTGTACATGATGGGTTGGATTGTTGCCAGAACAGGATTGCCAGTCAATATGGAAATCACCTAAGATGATAGTTTCTTGGGGGAGATGGTGGGTAGACCAGCTGAGGAGGTTTTCTAGTGGATGGATGTTTTGGCCAGGTGGGAAGTAGCATCCAATTATGTTGTTGGTTTTGTTTCGGTTAATTTTGAGGTTGGTATATATTATTTCTTCATTGCCTATTTGTGGAGCTGATGATTTTAAGATCTGGATGTTTAGATGTTGTTTAAATATTATAGCTACACCACCTCCTTTTTTGTTTAGCCGGTCTACTCTTAGTATGCCGTAACCTGTAGGGAGTATTTGCTCACTGGTAATGTGAGGTTTTAGCCAGGTTTCTGTCAGGACGACTATATCTGGGGAGTATAAGTCTATGGGGGCATGGAGTTCATGGACTTTGTTGGATATACTTCTAATATTTAGGCTCAGTAGAAGGAAGTCACTTGGCTTTCTATTGGCTGTAATATGGGAGAAGTTGTGATTTCTAGTCTGATTATGAGGATTGGGGTTGGAGATGGTAGGGCCAGGGTTGGGGTGGATGTTTCCACTTAGGGCTAGTTTTGATATGCATGAGATTATTAGTTTTCTCACTTTTTGAATGTGTTTGTTTATAAGGGAAATTTTATGATTGTTCTCTGTGGGTAATAGGTATGGTGGGAGGGTTACTATGTTAAGTTGTAGGGATGCTTTATGTTTGAGTAATATAGTTGGTAGAATATGTGGGGGGGTGCATAGGGATGGTTCTTGAGCTGGTGAGAGGGGAGCTGAGTATGGGTGAGACATGGGTGGTGGTGTGAGTAGTAATACAGTGGTAGTGGTTGAGTGGGGGAATGATGGAGCTTTGGTAGGATGTAAGATATGCAAGGAGAGTGCATGCAGTGAGCAAAGGAAAGGTATGCTTGTATTGTACATGTCAGTTGAGGAGGTGTGACAGTAGTGGGAATATGGAGGAGGTAGTGTTGGGTTAGCGCTGTGGTTGGCTATTGGAAAGATGGGAGGGGTTTGAGTGCAATAAAGGTGGGACCACTGGGGGCGGGAGGAAATAGGGGGCAGGGCAGGGAGCGTAGCAGGTAGAGACCCTGTTAGGTTCTTGTATGAGGGGCTGGAAACAATCACAAAGCAAGACAAGTATGTGTTAAGAACAATCACAATTGACCAAGGACTGCTCTGAAACTGTAAGTCTTGTCTTAATTTCTCAGGTGGAAAACCAGGATAACCTTGTATCAGTAGGCTACTGTGGTATAGTTTAAATAAACAAACACACAGTATTGATCAGTTATGGATACTATTTGCTAACAGAAGGGAATAAGAGAAAGTGGAAGATGTGTGTGGTGGTGGTGGTGGTGGTGGTGGTGGTGGTGGGGGCTGCTTACAGCCAAAGCACAGTGCTCTCCAGGGGAAAATGAAGATTGTCTCAAACAGTTAGACACATACTCAAAGTTAACTGTAGCTGTTTGCAGACAGTTCAGACCCGGATTGCACTTTTCTTATAGGAATGTTAAAGGTGGTACCGCAGTTGAATACTTAAGAGTGGTGTTAGGTCTAGAAAAGAAGAGTACAGAGAGGAGTAAGCACTATTTAGATGGTAAATATATATTATAAAGATTATAAAAAACACACTGAGCAAATAGCTATCACATGCAATGTCCTGAACCACTACTTAGTATATGCAGATACTGAGCCAATTGGAAGAACATTAGAAAACAAAAAAACAGACAGTTATGCAGCCACAGATAAAAATATAGCGAGCAGCAATCTGTCGTGGTTCTCTAATGTGATTCTATCCACCAGTAACAGCACAAACTTATAGAAATAAGTTAGGCACTAGTATGAGCTGTCTACACACAACACTATTACATGAATAACATTAGTGAACAAGGTGCAGCTATGCAAATAGACCATACATACTATTATACTAGTAACAACTTGGTGCATGCCATAGTAACATCAAAAATAAAGCATAAAACATATTAGATGTCTAACACAATTCAACATAAACATATACAGTTGTAAAATGTCTAATACAATTCAACATAAATAGGCATTTACAGTTGTAAAACACTTACTGGAGAGACAATGAGCCTACATGGGGCCTGTAGCAGAGTGGATTGTAGTTTTACAAATGGTGCCTGCCACAGGTAATATTTATTAACTCTGGGATTGTCTTAAGGTAATAAACAGGGAAGGGGAGGGGAGAACAAGGGTGTGAGCAGGCAGTTCTTTGTACTGCTGCTAATGAGCCAAAGCAAGAAAAGTATGTGTTAAGAACAATCACAATTGACCAAGGACTGCTCTGAAACTGTAAGTCTTGTCTTAATTTCTCAGGTGGAAAACCAGGATAACCTTTTATCAGTAGGCTACTGTGGTATAGTTTAAATAAACAAACACACAGTATTGATTAGTTATGGATACTATTTGCTAACAGAAGGGAATAAGAGAAAGTGGAAGATGTGTGTGTGTGTGTGTGTGTGTGTGTGGGGGGGTTGGGGGGCTGCTTACAGCCAAAGCACAGTGCTCTCCAGGGGAAAATGAAGATTATCTCAAACAGTTAGACACATACTCAAAGTTAACTGTAGCTGTTTGCAGACAGTTCAGACCCGGACTGCACTTTTCTTATAGGAATGTTAAAGGTGGTACCGCAGTTGAATACTTAAGAGTGGTGTTAGGTTACTTAGTTAGAAGTTGCTTCACTGAATGCGACTGGTGATACGATTTGACCAGTGAGGAAATTACCACTGGTGGGGAGAAAAGCTACCCCACATTGGAAATGACCAAATCCAGGATTTTGTCCCTCTTGGTTAGGGTGCGAATTAACTAGTGCAGGATGCTTGCAATGATGAAGTCCAGAAATTTCTATACATAAATGTTTGAGGATGCACAAATCTCGCAATTTATAAGGGGATAACTGCAGTATCATAGGGGAATTGTGATTGGCTTATTATATATGGACTCCATGCTAGTTAGGTAGGAAATGTGAGGTAGGCTGAGGAGGATAAGAAGGGGTCCTATAGTTAGCAATGAAATGATAAACTGGTTTATTACTAGTAAGTTGGACATGGAGACATTCCAGGTCATTATCTTGTCTAACAAGTCTGGAGACAATTTTTTTTTGTAAGAATATGGATACAGTGCTGCTTTTAGTGTCTTCATCTAATGTGATGGGCCTGAATGTGTGACATGCATTGAAACCCTGCACTGATGGAGTGCTTTCTTTGGTCTTGAACTAGGTCTCTGTGATGATACATTTATCAATTTTTTTCAGTGTAAGTGTTTGTTGGGAGTAGAGCTTTTTGTTAAGACCCCTAGTTGTGAGGCAGCAATACATGAAAATTATAATGTTAGCCTCACTTTGTCTTGTTTCATCCACCTTCACCTGGGGGTTATTGGATATGACCCCCAACCAAAGCAGGCACCTTAGATTCTTCAGTACCGAAGCTCTGCTTCCTTTACCCATAAAACACTGCCCTCACTGAATCTCCTCAGATTGAGTTAGCCCTACTTGTTTTCCATAAAAACAAGGCATAAAAAAGAGCCATTCCCAGAAAAAAAATTGAGACCAGAGTTCCAAAGGAATAGAGGAAGAAAAGGAAACTCCACAAGTCACCCTAAATATAGGCTTCTGGCTTGTCTACAGAGTGAGCCAAAGGTAGCATCAAAGGAAAGACAATGTTGAAGGGAATGGAACTGATGTGTAAATATATATACAACCAGCTACACACTTCCTGCACTAATTCCAGCCTTATACAATACGTGGACGACTCCAACATTATCATATGCTCTGACAACATTTCAAACCTCCTCTCCATCACTCAAAACAGCTTTCTGTCCAATGAAAAATGGGTAAAAGCCAACCAACTAATACTTAACCCCAAGAAAAAAAAGAAGTTATGTACTCACCATAATGTTCCATTTGAGTAGTTATACTTCATTTTCTGCAACCTGTGGCTAATCGGATCCATATCGGATCCGAGCCGGCAACATTTTTCAAGCATCTGCTCCAAGCTCCTCCCCTTATCCATAATCCCTCACATCTCCTACCTTCCCTCAGATCGAGTTTGCCACTATTCAAACTATTAGCAACTCAATAACAACACTAACCTAGAACAGGTTTGGGGGAAGGAGGGCGGGACAGCTGCAGAAAATGAAGTATAGCTACTCAGATGGAACGTTATGGTGAGTACATAACTTCTTTATCTGAAGTAGTTAACTTCATTTATCTGCAACCTGTGGGACAGAGTCACCAGCTACCAAAACTCCTGGGAGGCCCTCATGGAAGGATATTCCTGAGCACCGCAGAGCCAAAGGATGCTCTCCCTCTAGAGATCAAATCCAACTTATAATGAGAAATAAAAGTATGTGACTTTCAGAAAAGCTTTGCACAATCTCAAAGAGGCCAGAGCATTCAGATTTTCGCCGACATGAAAATTAGATATGGCTGCCAGTTGTACTTTCACTGTAGAGGAACTAGCCCCTTGTTGGAAAATATATGACAAAAACTCCAACACTGCAGGAACCGGGGCTGTAAATGGATCTAGGTTTTTCTGAGAAGCCCAAATAGAGAAGTGTTCACATCTGCTGCGATAAACTTTCCTAGTGAAAGCTTTGTGGCATGCCACCAAAATACTCTTTACTGAAGATGACAGACCGGGAGTCCTAGTGATCAAGGGAACTGGAGCAACCAAGCCATCAGCTTAAGACTGCCCAGATCGGACGGACTGATGTCCGAGGGATGGGAGATGAGATCTGGGCAGGGAACTAGAATCTGTGGAGAAGTTAGAGCATGAGACCAGAGGAAGGGGAACCACACTTGAGGCCAGAATGAGGCAATGAGGATCACCTTGCACCCCAGTTGGCAAGCTTTCTGAAGAAACTTCGGAATGAGAGGTAGCGGGGGATAGGCATACAGTAACCCAGGAGGCCAAGCATGAACAAGAACGTCTCTGGGGGAGTCCCCTGGTGAGGGGATCAGAGCGAAGAACTCACTGCACTTCACGTTGGAAGGAGATGCAAAGAGATCACAGCAAGGGTGACCCCACACAAGGAAGATCTCCTCCGCTACTGACTGTTTCAGAGACCACTCGTATGGCATTAGAATTCCCCGACTCAGTCTGTCCGCTAAAATGTTGGAGCATCCCGGGATGTGCTTTACAATCAGAAAACGACTGGTGGAGATCACCCACTCCCACACTCTCATAGCCTTGTGGCAGAGAGGATAAGATCTGGTTCCTCCTTGTTTGTTGATGTACCAGACAACAGACATGTTGTTTGACTGAACTGCAATCGTTCCCAGGGGAAGAACAGCAGGGAAGGCTTGCAACGCTAAAAGCACTGCCCTCATCTCCAGAACACTGATATGCAATCTGGTCTCGGTCTGGGACTTTGACTGTCCTCCCCAAAATATGCCACCCACCTGAGCTGGGAGGCGTTCATGGTCACTGTGGCTTGGGCTGGGGGTGTAAAGAAGGGACGACCTGCCAAGATTTCCGGCGACTGGAGCCACCAAAGAAGAGAAATCTTGCAGGCTCTGCTGATTTGTATTGGGCAGTCCATGGGGAGATCTAACCAAGACCACTGAACTGCCAGGGTCCACTGAAGCACCCTCATATGAAGGCGTGCACAAGGAAGGATTGAAATTGCTGCAGCCATGGAGCCTAGGGCTTGGAGAACGTCGCTTGCCGTTGGCGTCCTGGGGCCGAGGCCAATGACATATGAGCCTGTAGGTTCTAGACCCTGTCCCGAGTGAGAAAAACTTGCAATAGTAGAGTGTCAAACCATGCACCTATGAATTCCAAGGTCTGTGTCGGGTTCAAGCGGGACTTGGAGATGTTGATGGTAATCCCTAGATTGACTGCAAGATGCAGGAAGGAGTCTCTGGCCATGCAAAGTAGACACTTGGTGGCAGCGGCGAGGAGCCAATCATCTAGGCAAGGAAACACCTGAATTCCCTGAAGTCTCAGGTGAGCAGCTACGACTGCCATAACCTTGGTAAACACCCTGGGGGCTGTGGTGAGACCGAAGGGTAGGGCTCTAAACTGGAAATGATTGGCTCCCAGCCGGAAGTCAATCTCCTGGAGCTTCTGCAAATTTTGATACGATAGTAAGCATCCTGGAGGTCTATCGAGCACATCCAGTTGCATTCTCGGAGGTAAGGTAGAATGGACTGCAAGTGACCATCTGGAATTTCTGTTTGGCTACAGACAGGTTCAGGGTTGACAGGTACAATATGGGCCTGAGGTCCCCCGTCTTTTTTGGCACTAAAAAGAACCTGGAGTAAACACCTAATCCAGACTGATCTGGGGGGGACTGGTTAAATGGCCCGACTGTAAAGCAGCTTTACAATTTTGTGCACTGCGGCCTCCCTTTGAGCAGGTGGAACATCTGGGAGGCGCTTTGATTGGACGGGTGGGGCAACGAATGGGATGGAGTATCCTCTGGATATAATGTGGAGCACTGAATGTTCCGTTGTAATGGACTCCCAAGTCGTTAGGAGCAATGATAATCTTCCACCGACTGTCTCCACAGTAGGACAGTCGGGCAACCCCTCAGGGTTGCTCTGCAGGTCTGTCCGAGAAGGTATCCCTAGACCCAAAGTTTCTCAGGCCCCCTCTGCCTCTGGGGCGGTGTCTGTCTTGTCCCCCTCTGCCTCTAGGGGACGAGTTGTCCTGAGTGTCCCGGGAAAACTGAAATTTTCGGAACCACATCTTCTTTTGCCCTCTCTGATTCTTAGAAAAGGATCTTTGAGGGCTGGAGAAGCGGACTCCAACAGCAGACAGAATCTTCCCGTCTTTCTCGCTCTGGACCAGGGTGTCACGAACTGTCTTCCTGAAGAGGGAGGAACCATCAAAGGGAGCATTTGTGAATGATGCCTTGAAGGGGTCCGTGAATTGACAGAGTCGGAGCCAAGCATGCCGCCTCATAGCTACGCCGGTCCCAGCCGCCCTAGTTGTTCATTCCATGGCATGGGAAAGAAGACGCATGGACGTGTTTGAAACAGATTTCAGAGTTGACATGTTCACCGAAAACAGTTGCTTGTCCACTGGCGACAAAGACTCTGGGGGCAACACAGCGAATTCCATGACTAGGTTTTGCCGGAGTCAAATGACGTGTGCCAAATAATTCAGTGCTCGTATGGAAACCGTCACTGAAGAAAAGACTCGCTTCCCAAACCAATCCACTGCCCTAGACTCCTTGTCCGGAGGGCGGACCAAAGAACTTTCCTGAGCCAGTTATCTCTTGGTGGCAGCTGCAACCACCATAGCATCCACAGGGGATCCCTTGTACCAGGCCTGTCTGTCTGTGGGAGAAGAAAGGATCCTGTCTGGTCATTTGGGTATTGGCTCTATGGTGTCAGGCTCCTTCCATGCCTGCGTGGTAATGAGATCCACTAATGGATCTGCAGGAGGGGACACCCAGGATGTAGATAGACCCATGCCAAAGGCCTCCAGGAATACTGACTCATCCATAGAGGGCTTTGGCCGAGGATTTCCATGATGTCTCCAAAGGAGACATCCTCGGGAGGTGACCTGGGGGAACCCTCACCTTCGTCCAAGTCAGTATCTTCTGTAAGGGACTCTGTGTAGTCCATGTGCCTCCTCTTGCACAAATGCTTACGGGGAGCCTCTGAAGAGGGCTCGTAAGTCACGGGGAGTTCCATGACGGGATCCACCTGGGGGTCCTCTAGCACCGGCTGTCCCTGGGACAAGCTGATGGGAGTCATGACCAAATCCACGGCAGCCTGGGTGGAGTCCGAGGCAATTGGCTGGGGTCTCAATCCTTGGGAGAGAACCCTCTCCACCAAGTCGAGGAGAGCGCACCTCCTTAACAGCTAACAAGGAAGAAGTTCTCCCCCGCTCCATCATGAGGATCGGGGCCAAGGCCAAGGTAGCCAGGGTTCCGAAGGAACGGCTCGGATCTGACAAGCCGAAGACTTCTCTGTTACCTCAGATCCGGTTCCCCGTTCTCTGCCCCGAGAGTTGCTCGGATCCGAACATGTCTGATCTGAGGAACTCAAGGTACTCACCAGCATTGAGGTTGGAGGGACCATCGGCGCCGATCCCCCAACTCCAAGGATCCTTGGATCCATAAACCCCGAAACTGCAGGTCGGATCGGGGAAGGAGAGATTGGATGGACAAGACTCCCATTTGGATTTGGGTCCAAATGAATCTCCGCATCATCCTGTCCATGTCAAGCTCTGACAGACTCCAAGTCAACTATGAGGAGGCAGCTGACTCAGATCTGGTTGGTCTGTGATATGACCTCGAAGAAGCCCTCTGGTCCGAAGGCTCCATCGGCTCCGGGAAGAACCTCGGGGAATGGAGCCGAGGAGAGGTGGTCCTGGCAATTTTAGAAGGTGGACTGGGAAATGGCTCCTGCTCCGGAAATGGTTTGCAGTGCCTTTCCGCTCTTTTCTCTTTATCTCTCTTGTCCTTATCTCTATCCTTTGGTTTCGTCCCTGACTCAGCAGGCTTAGAGGGAGATCGAGTCCCAGCCTGAGGGGAGGGTTGGTTGGCTACCAGAGCCGAAGTCGAGATCGTCATATCCAATGCAGAAACTGGTAGTAGGCCCTTAGCTACCAGTTTCGCCTTCCTCTCTTTCAACGCCGTGGGGTTGAACCCTGCAAACACACTACATGGCAGACTAAGGTGGGGAGCGCCCAGGCAGCTAACACACAGAGTGTGGCCATCAGCCGGTGAAAGCTTGTGGCCACAATCTGTGCATTTTTTAAATGTTGGTTTTGGCTGGTCAGCCATCACCACACACCACTCAGCCAAAACTAAACCAACAAACACACACACACAAGGGATGGTTAGGCCTACACTAACTCACAAATGCAAACTTTCTAAACTACTTTTTTTTTAAACAAAAAAAAAACCCGATGAATGATGAAGGGGAAGAAAGGGTTTACCAAAAATGACTATACTCACACACTAAATATATACCAAAAAGTACCACTTACTATGCCCAACTTGGAGCTATAGAGACCACGATGCATACGCATGAAGCAGCATACGCCTCCTTCCCCCGAACCTGTTCTAGGTTAGTGTTGTTATTGAGTTGCTAATAGTTTGAATAGTGGCAAACTCGATCTGAGGGAAGGTAGGAGATGTGAGGGATTATGGGTAAGGGGAGGAGCTTGGAGCTTGGAGCAGATGCTTGGAAAACGTTGCCGGCTCCGATCCGATATGGATCCGATTACTCACAGGCTGCAGATAAATGAAGTTAACTACTTCAGATAAGAAGTTCTGTACTCAACATAACGTTCCATGTGTGCTGTCCATCCTTACTAGGTCGGGTTCGGATCCAACTCGGCCTTGATATTCAAGCTTGAGGTCTTCTGCCAGCTTGTGGCTATACCCTATCCCAGCATGCACTAGAAAACCTCCACAGATCTTGTTTGCACTTAAAATAGTAGCATGAAAGTATCACAGTAAAAAAAATTACTCAGAGTCTGATGAAGAAGGTCAGAGAATAATGTAATCCAATTGTATAGACTCAGTCTTCCAGGAGTAAAAATGGTCGAGGGAATGGAGGGTGGGATGTAAGAATGAAGGTGAAGATGTACAACACACATGGAATGTTATGGTGAGTACATAACTTCTTTGCGTGTTGTTGTCCTATACCACCTTCATTCTTACTAGGTTGGGACAGCATCCCTAGCACCATCTTTCTTGGGTTGCTCAAGGGAGAATATTCTTCAGAATCATGGAAACAAAGGAAGCCCTGTTCCTGGAGGCCAAATCAACTCTGTAATGAATGATAAAGGTATGTGGTCTTGCCCATGTTGCTGGAGCACAAATAGATAATCAACTGATAGTTTAGCCAGAAAGGCAGAAGAGGTTGCAATGGCTCTTGCAGAGTGGGCTTTAACTCTTTTAGGGAGATCTTTACTTTGAGACTTATAGATAAAGGTTATGCAATCTGAAAGCCATTTTGAAAGGGTTACCTTAGAGACAGGGGTACCTTTCTTTGAATCTCAAAAGTAGATAAATAGCTGGTCAGATTTTCTGAATTCCTAGTTTTGTGTAAGTAAAAATGCAACTGTCTATGCACATCCTGTTGATGTAACATGATTCTGCTTTATTTTCGTAATTTGGGTAGAAGACTGGCAGCTCTGTAGCTTGGTTCAAATTTGAGTCTTAACATACTTTGGGCAAGAAAGAAGGGTTTGTTCAGAAAGACACCCTGTCCCTGTGGAAAAGCAAGTAAGGGGGCATTATAGACAAGGCTTGCAGCTCTGACACTTTTCTGGCAGAAGTAATTGCTATCAAGAGAATAGATTTCCATGTCAAAACCTTGAGTTCGCAAAATGATGCAGGCTCAAACGGGGAAAAAGTAAACGAGACAGGATGAAATTCAAGTCCCATGGTTCTGGAGGGTCTCTGTTAGGTGGTCTTAATAACAAATTACCTTTAAGAAAAGCTTTGCACAGTCCGATATTGAGACCAGATTCACCTAAATAGAAATTGAATATTGCTGCTAGCTGAACTCTAATGGTAGCTACAGCTGCACCTTCATTGAAAAGCTTTGCTAGAATTCTAAAATGGAGTTTACTTGGGCAGAAAAAGGGTTAATGTGATTATGAGAAGTTCATAAGAAGAATCTTTTCCATTTGTTTCTGTATATCTTTCTTGATGAAGCTTTATGAGAGGAAATTAGGATGTGCTTAACTGGTGAAGAGAGGTTAGGAAACTTGGCTACTGTTGGAATTGGAGCAGCCAAGGTGTCAGTTTGAGGGTCTGAGGGGAAGGGTGGAGCATTCCTGATGCAGGAGTCAAAAGGTCTGGGACCGGGTCCAGTAACCAAGGCTCCTCCCGAAGATAAGGCTACAGAAAGGTGAACCAAATTTGATGAGGCCAGTATGGGGTGATGAGTATCAAGTCCCTTCCCAAGAATTTGGCTTTCTGAAGTACTTTGGGTATTAGTGGAAAGGGTGGAAAGGCATGGAGGAGACCCAAAGGCCAATTGTGAACAAGTGCATCCCTCCAGAGGGGGGATAAGGGCAAAGTAGCTGTTGCATTTGACATTCAGGTATGTTGCAAAAAGTTCACAGCAAGGCTGGCCCCATTTGCAAAAAATCTTTTCCGCTACTTCCTGTTTCAAGGACCACTCATGAAGCATCAGAAGGGCTCTGCTAAGCCTATCAGCTATCACGCTGGATTTCCCCGGGATGTGAGTTGCTATCAGAAAGCATTGCAAGGAGGTCACCCACTGCCATACTCTCAGGGACTCTCAACAAAAGGAGTAAGATCTGGTCCCTCCTGTTTGTTTATGTACCATACAATTGACATGTTGTTTGTCTGTCTGTATTGCGATAGTTCCCAGCGGAAGAGTGTCTTGGAATGCTTGCAATGCTAGAAGCACTGCTCTTATCTCTAGAACATTGATGTGCAAGTGGGCCTCGTGATCCTGCCAGGTGCCTTGATCTGTCTTTCCCAGATAATGCCCCCCACCTCCACACTATCTGAGAGGCGTCCATGGTTACTGTAGCCAGTGGTTGGGGAAGTACAACTGGTCGACCTAGAGTCACTTGAGTGAAGTAAAGCCATCAACGAAGGACCTTCTTGAAAGTTTCTGTTATTATTACCTTGTGGGACATAGGCAGTTCCTGCATGGACCACTGAATGGACAGCAGCCACTGGAGAATTCTCATGTGTAGACATGCTAGGGGGATCAGAATTATTGCTGCTGCCATGATCTCCAAGACTTGTAGGACTATCCCTGCTTGAACACTTTCCTCTGTTAGAAGATTTACAATCTGACATCTTAGAACTTGAACTCTTTCTGGAGGAAGTCTGGTCATCATGTTTGTTGAATCCATATGTATAAATACAACATGCTGAGAAGGCAGCAAGGGAGATTTTTCACAGTTTATTGCAATTCCTAGGTGACAGCAGAGATGCAAGGTGGTGTCTCATGCTTTTATTAGTAGATGCTTGGTGGTGATGGTTAGGAGCCAGTCATCTAAGTATGGAAACACCCGGAATCCTAGGCATCTCAAGTGAACCACAACTACTACCATACATTTGGTGAACACTCTGGGGGCTGTAGTGAGGCCAAAGGGCAGAGCTTGAAACTGGCAGTGACTGGCTCCCAGCCAAAAGCGCAGGTGTCTCCTAGATTGCTTGTCCAATTTTATGTGGTAGTACGCATCCTGGAGATCTATAGAGCACATCCAATCATCTTGTCCCAGAAAAGGGAGTATTGACTGCAATGTTACCATCTGGAACTTAAACATTCTTACTGATTTGTTTAAATTACTGAGATCCAGAAATGGTCTCCAGTCTCCTGTTTTCTTTGGAACTAAACAGAATCTTGAGTAAGTTCCGGATCCTATTTGGTCTGTAGGGACTGTTTGGATGACTCTTTTGTCTAGCAACTTTTGAACTTCTAAAGTTGCCTGTTCCTTTTGACTGGGTGGAACATCTGGGACCTTTTTTATGTTTGGAACGAGGAAGGAAAATGGTATGGAGTAACCTCTGGATATGATGCTTTGTACCCATTTGTCTTTTGTTATTTGTTGCCAGGCTTCTGGGTACAAAGATAAGCGGCCATGTGGTAGTACGCATCCTGGAGATCTATAGAGCACATCCAATCATCTTGTCCCAGAAAAGGGAGTATTGACTGCAATGTTACCATCTGGAACTTAAACTTTCTTACTGATTTGTTTAAATTACTGAGATCCAGAAATGGTCTCCAGTCTCCTGTTTTCTTTGGAACTAAACAGAATCTTGAGTAAGTTCCGGATCCTATTTGGTCTGTAGGGACTGTTTGGATGACTCTTTTGTCTAGCAACTTTTGAACTTCTAAAGTTGCCTGTTCCTTTTGACTGGGTGGAACATCTGGGACCTTTTTTATGTTTGGAACGAGGAAGGAAAATGGTATGGAGTAACCTCTGGATATGATGCTTTGTACCCATTTGTCTTTTGTTATTTGTTGCCAGGCTTCTGGGTACAAAGATAAGCGGCCACTGACTATCTCCAGAGATGGACAGATGGGCTTCCTTTCAGGAGCGCTGAAAGAGCTTACCAAAGAAAGATTCTCTGTCGCCCTGATTCTGCAGACCTCCTCTGCCACGAAGTCGGCATCTACCATTACTACTTCACTCTCTGCCCCTGGGGGAAGATTCGACACGTGTGTCCTGGAAAGCTCTCTGAGATTTTTGGAGCCACATTTTGCCACTTTCTTTCTGACCTTTGGTAAAAAGTCTGGTAGGCATGGAAAAACAGACTCCTACAGCAGGCAGAGTCTTTTCTTCTTGCTCACACCTGGTTAGTGTGTCCTTGACTTTGGGCCCGAACAGGGATGAGCCATCAAAAGGGGCATTCACAAAGGAAGATTTAAAGGGCTCTGGGAAATCACAGAAATGCATCCAAGAATGTATCCTTAGGGAAATTCCTGAACCTGCTGCTTTACTTGCTCCATTTGCTGCTTAAGAAATCAGTCTCATGGAGAAGTTGACGACTGAGTTTAAGGTAGAGAGCTGAGAGGAAACTCTGTCTGAAACCCCTAAAGCCACTGAACCTTGGAGAGCATCTCCTAGCTCTTTCAGGAAGTCTTTCTGCAATCTAGTAAAATGAGAAAGGTAATTCAGAGATCTGAGGGCAAAAGTCGCTGAAGAAAAAATGGGCTTTCCATATCTGTCCATTGTTCGAGACTCCTTGTTCAGTGGAGGAACAGAAGAAGATGTCTCTCAGAGTTCTTTCTTGGTGGCTGCTGCCACCACCATAGCATCTACTTTGACTCCCTTAGTTAGAAAGATTTTGTCTGATGGGGCTGTGATAAATTTATTTGGCTTCCTAGGAACAGGTTCCAATGAATCTGGAGACTCCCACACCTTCTGAGAAACTAAGTCCATAAGTTCGTCGAAAGGTAGAGACACCCAAGTGCAGGAAGGGCGAGATCCAAAAGCCTTCTGGTATACGGACTCCTCTGTCGAAGGGTTGGCCAGCCGCCTCTCTGTTTCAGCATTTCTAAGATGTCTCCAAAGGAGACAGCATCAGGATGCAACTGTGGGGACCCTTCAGCTTCATCGAGGTCCATATCAGAAGTGATGGACTCCTCTGGGGAATCTAAATGCTTCCTCTTGCATAATCTCTTCCGAGGGACCTCTTCAGAGGGGTATTCTGGAGAGGTTTCAGAAGAGTGAGGGGTGCCCTGTGGGGCAACCTAGGACCTAGGATCTCTACATCCCTGTGGATGCAAGGATATAGAGGCAGACACTGGTGCTTTGGGGGTAGAACATCCGGAGATGACAGAGGAACTATCTGTGGAGACAGTACTCTCCTCATCACCTCAAAACCCCCCCGTCCTTGATCTGAGGATATCTTTGGATACAAAGTCGTCAAGGGATTCCCTGGAATCAAGGACGACAGGCCCGAGGCTGAGGTAGGAGCCAAGCTCACACATGCCGATGCCACAAAAGGTAGGTTAGGATCCGACTACTGTCTGATCTGACTCGCCTCCCCAGACCTGACTGGAGAGCGTCAGCTCCTAGACTCCTTGAGCTCTGATAGAACCAATGACATTAGAGCAATGGTTGGATCCGAAGATCCAGTCATAGGTGTCAGATCCAAGGGTCTCACTAACATCAGCTCCGGACATTCTGACTCTGAAATCCGAGGTCGGATCAGAAGAGGAATTGGAGCAGAAGAGGAGGACACTGTAGGATCCGAAGCCCTCGGGGTCGGATCTGACAACAACTTGGCCAGTGCTGGTGTCCTTAACAGATTTTGTGTCACTCGATCCACGTCATCATCGGATAGGCTCCTGGCAGACCGAGTCAAGGGGGTTGGAGGCTTGGAATGTTGTAACATTGGTCACCTTAGAGTAGGGGAGAATGACTCCAAGACTGGAGAATGTCTCAGAATTTCAAACTCTACTGGCACCGAGACAGTGTCTGAGCTGGAGAATTTTCAGATCCGATGGGCTTTGGATCCAGTGTAGAAGTTTTGGAAACCTTTTTGGATGGCTAAGATAAAGTAGAAGAGGAAGATCTCTTCTCAGGCTTGTCTGATTTTGAAGTTGAGGACTTGTCAGTTTTTGGTAAACCCGGACTTTCTTGTATAGCATCTGAGAAGGGGGTTTTCAACACTCCTTTCAATATCAATTTGTTCTTCCTTTCCAGGAGAGCTCTGTGGTTAAAGGCATGGCAAATTGAGCAAGACTCCTGTAGATGGACAGCTCCAAGGCAACAGACACAAAGTGTGTGTCTATCACTTAAGGTCATTTTCTGCCCATATTTCTCACATGTTTTTAAACCTAATGGTTTTGAGTTCTTACTAGACATTCTGATGGAGAAAAAGGGTAGTGACGGAAAAAATGGTAGCCAGAGAAGTTTGTTGTTTGTAAAATAAAGGAAAATAAAGGAGGGCTCAGCCCTCTAACTTAAATGGGCTATACCCGGAAGATGGAAAGGGGAAGAGTAGTTCTTGAACTTACACGAACTGTCCTCACTGGGATTTCAAAAAGACAGAAACAGACAAATGACAAGAATAAGAGCCCTCTAACTTAAACGGGCTATTTGTTTTTTAAAAGGAGAAGCCGGGAGAGGGACAACAAGGCCTGAACAGAAGACTTCCAAAAGCAGAAAACAGCCACAAAAAAAACGGAAACAAAACTATCCAGGAAAGAATTAACTATCTGAAGATAAATAACAGCAATTACTAAAGGTTGAGAGTAAACAGTATACTTAGCCAGCGCTAGCAGAATGAGCACCCAATCTTGTTTAGTGGCAAACAAGATCTGAGGAGGTTTTCTGGTGCATGCTGGGGTAGGGTATAGCCACAAGCTGGTAGAAGACCTTGAACTTGAATATAAAGGCTGTGTTGGATCCGAGGATCAGATCCGAACCCAACCTAGTAAGAATGAAGGCGAGAATAAGACAACAACACATCTAAACTTTTACTCTTTCTTCCCAAAACCTTCTGTCACCTCAAAACAACCTTCAAAATTTCTTCTCTAGATAATACCATCATTCATGCAGAGGTACATACAAAACTCCTTGGTATAATAATCAATGACAAACTGAAATTTGATACCCATATAGAACACTGCATCAAAAAGACAAATCAGGAACTTGGTTTACCCTACAGAAATAAAAAATACCTAACCCCTGACACCAAACAAACTCGAGCTCAGGCATTCCTCCTGCCTTCTCTTCTGTATGCATCTCCTATCTTTACTCATCTACACACCACCCTTTTAGCTAAACTGTGTCAAACCTATAGCAAGTTTGTAGTGTAGTAAGTGTAAGTGTAGTGTAGCAAGATTTGCCAGTAACCAACCCTACAAAACACATCACTGCCTTGCCTTGAAACAACTTCACTGGCTAGAATTCCCCCAACACCTGCTCTTCTTTTGGCTGTAACGTACCAACTCTTTGCTTTCCACAACCTTAGCTTGTTCCTCTCTCTCTCTTCCCTTATATCCTTTTATACCCCCTCCCGTACTCTCCATAGCTCAGACCAGCACCTACTTGACACCTACAAACCTTAGAAAAATATTGGCAAACTTCTTTACAAAAACAGTATCTCCCAGGCTTGAAACAAGCTCCCCTCAAACATCTGAACAATTTCTAGCACTAATCTCTTTAAATCCAAACTGAAATATCTTCTCCTAAATGCCACCACCTGCCATTGCCAAGATCTCACCTAATCTCTGATGCTCCCCCCTTACTACTCTCCACCATGAAATACAAATAGTATCCAAAACTTCGTTCGCTGCTCTTAAGCAGAAGAATTCACTAATACTTCTCTGTTTCTGTACAACAAACTTCTTTATTTGATAAAATACGTAAATAAATATAAATAGATATGAAGTTAAGCGCTTTCATCTACATAAAGTAGGCTTCATCAGAACACTTCAATTAAACAAATGCTATATTTTATAGATAGTTCTAACCAATCCCAAAACTTCTAACATTAAGCATCACATAAATCAATTACCTATTTAAAGTGCTCAGTGCTCACATAATTGCATTTTTGTAGTTACACATTACATCAAATTGGCCATACAAACTAATGTACCATAAAACAATCCTACCCTGTTACTACATAATTTAACCATTGTACTGTATCAGTCTGCTACACAAAACTTCAGTTTGTCTTTAAAGGTGTCTGTTGTAAAAAACGTATGAGCTGGTTAAAAATGCATTTACAATAGTGAAATTTAAAATATTTAAAAACAAAGTCGATCTATAGTAAATAAAATCAATTTAAATAGGGATATCTGTATACATTTCATAGTTCCATCTTTCTACTTAAAATTAAATATAATCTTAGTCCATGTATTTATTGGTTTGTGTTCTCTAAAATGGGATTAACAGATATGCTCTCATTAATTCCAAACTGCTGCATTTAACATAATCTGCCATCTAGTTTCCCTTTCGCCCAATCTCTTTCGAATATTACCTCCTCTTGGGTTAATTTTAATGCTCTCAATTATTCCAAACTTAAAAGTGTCACAGGTAATACTGTCATTAAGATGCCTCCACAAAGCATTTTTCTTGTCCTTTTTTCTAATACAGTACCCATGCTCGTATATTCTATTCCTTATGCACCTATCCGTCTTCCCCACATAGTAACATGGGCATTTTGTACATTTAGCAAGATATGTGACGTGTTGGGTCCGACAATTCCCTTTCTTAAATTTAACCTCCATTCTATTTTTATCCCCACCATCTCTCTTACTGCTACCACAGCTACCTTCTTTGACTCATTAGCCACCTCTCTCAATATTCTCTTATGACCTATATCCATCTCTCATCTACATACAATTCCTTATTAAATACCATGATATTTCTAGCATGTATCCTCAGTTTGAGTATGTCCATGTGTAGCTCTGCTTGTAATTACTTCAAAACATTTTTTTTAAGAATATATATCTAAATATCTGTATTGTCTATGATATGCAATTCCTGTAAAGTATATCATGCTTTTGTAATGTTTATCTTTTTTTCTGAATTGTTTTTACACTGTAATTTCTTATACTGTAACTTGCCGGTTTTCTCCTCGGGTCTCCACTGAAAACGGGCCACTGGTTCAGTTGGAATAACCCAGGTAACAAATGAGTCAAGTTCTAAAGAAACATCCAAAAGGTTAATGTGACTGTTAGAATGTTGACATACATGTATAGAAAAAAATGTAAAGACTTTTTTTGATAAAGGTAATTTTAACATGAGAAACTGGGGTAGGGGAACATCTTACTACCAAATGTGGAATGTGGAATCAATGCCCTTATATATGTGTAAAGGAGGAAGTCGTTTTAAACAATACCCTTAGATCAAAGGTGTTTTTTGTAAAAGGTAATTGTTTAACTAAATGGTTGTATACATTGCTTTATGTGAAGGATGTTCAAGTTTTTATGTAGGTAAAACAGAGAGAACTTTACATAAACGTACTTATGAACATCTTTATAGTATTAAGAACATAAAAGAAAATAATGCCTTGTATAAACATTCAATAGTTTGTTCCTCATTTACTAAGTTTTCTTTTGCTATTATTTATTATTCATACTAACCTCAGTACATATTACATTTGTCACAGTCTCCAAATTGTCCACAGTGCTACCTAAAATGGCAAAAAAATGTTTCCATTCATGTTTATTCATGACTTCCAGCATTAAATTGTCTATAAAAAACTAACTATGTAGACTTCCTGTACATTTTAGACAGGAACCTCTTACTGTCCATATCTTTCATCAACCAGATATCCAGGAATGCAATACAAATCTCATGATATTTTGCACTTTTCTAGTGCATATACTCTGAAGAAGTCAGCTGCCAAGAGCCAGTTTTTTCGGGTCACTCGAATGACCACCTTGGATGAAACCTTCTGGGATGAATGTTTCTTACTTAAAGAAATGTTCCAAAAATGTGGCTATCCAACTTGTTTTATAGACAATTTAATGCAAAAGGTCATGAATAAACATGAATGGAAACACTTTTTCCCCATTTTAGGTACCATTGTGGACAATTCGGAGACTGTAACAAATGTATGCTATGGATAGCAATATCATTAGATCTATATTAGAGAAAAACTAGTGCCTTCTAAGAGATAACAGACAAATAAGGGACAATGTGGGGGATAGAAAAGGTAAAAATTGTAAAACAGTGTTTGAAACCTTAAAACTTCCCAGAAAAGAAAATTATGGTATGAAAAAATGTGATCACTGCGATTATTGCAAATATATTATTGTAGGTGACAATATTAAAGTGAAAGGTTTTAAAACTAAAATACTTGATTATTTTAACTGTGAAACAAGGAGGTAGTTTATTGTGCACTTTTCGGCTTATGCCCTGCATTTTACATAGGAAAACTGAGCATAGATTAAAAGACCGTGTCTATGAACACAACTATGAAATTAAGAAGAAAAAGGAAACAAATGCCTTATTAAAACATGTGGAAGAGAACCCTGGACATGACTTTAAATTTAATATTCTAGAAAAACTTATGCCTAATGTGAGAGGTGGTGCATGGTCTCTAAATTTAGACAGGCGTGAGCTATGCTGGAAGTTGCATTTAAATGCAAACAACTGACCAGGTTTGAATGACCAAATATCGCTGCCATGTATTTTAAAGTTGAAAGCACTAGACAGATAAAGTTTATTATTCATAAATTTAAATTTGCACCTCCAAGATGTTTAAAGCTTTTTAAAAGTTTATGTTTTTTGCATTTTATATGTTCTTTATATATTTTCTAAGGTTGTTTTTTAAAAAAGGCAGCTTGCTCTGTTTGAGGGCTCCACAGTCATATGACCTGTTTTTAGATCAGCTGAGCTTATAAATTAGTTTATTTGTTGTGTGTTTTTTACTTGAAAAAGTCTCTACTCTAAGAAACAAAAGCACTAACCAATTAAATGTTTATTCTGCAAGTAGAGCTGTGCTTCTCTGACGTTTTGGTTCCTGTATGCTTTGAGGAAAAGAACAGGAATAGGATCTGTAAGTGCTGACATCATACAAAGTGAGTCATCAGAAACAAACTGAGAAGTCAAAGGCAGCAGCAAAAAGAATGTTGGACTGTATACTTCAGAAGCAAAATGGAAAAAGTCTATTCTAATGGGTTCTGATCAGGTCACAATTTGAGTACTGCACGCAGCAGTACAGGTCATACAAGGATCAGGACACCAGACTGCTGGAAAGTGTCCAGCAGAAGTTAACATATGTGTGCATGGGATGAAGGGTAAAGTACAGTTGTATAAGTAAACTTACCATAACATTAGATGTTGTAATAGATCACTGTTGCTATATCCTTGCCTAACAAGATATGAAAGAGAGTAATTAAAGATTAAACACTCTAAGGGGAGGGTCTTTCTAGTTTGAACTTCCAGTCCTGGTTCTAAGAGTGGCACCGACTAGAAAATCATTTCCACTTGCACAAATATGATTTGCTAGTAGCAGTTTAGAGCCTAAAAGACATCAAAACTACCAGCCAGCTTTCAAAGCTTTAGGGCACTTTCCACACATCCAAACTGCTATTGGCATGAGCAGAGTCGCTCAAAAAGGCAGTTAGGACATTAAAAGCTTCAGAGCTTTCTTGTCCTAAAAAAGGAGGCTACACCCTTGAAAGGAAAATGCTATGAAAGGAACAATAAAACAAAAAGCAATGCAACTACATACACAAGGGTATATAAATCCACATGCACAAGGGTATATAAATCCACATCCTGGCAATACATCTAAAAAGAACGACGCCAGGGCACTTCTATGGGCTAGGTTTGTAAAGGCTCCAGGGCCATTAGACTAGTACACACCTATGAACCTATGAACAAAGTGAGGGGGGGGGGCTACTGCAACAGTGATCTGTCAGAACATTTAGTGTTGTGCTAAGTTTACTTACACAACTGTGCTACGTTCAACAATCAGATCACTGTTGGAGTAGCCTAAGCTATTTAAGAGGAGTAGCATTGTCGCCTCACAGTTAGATGTTGCCCGTTCGATTCTCAGAGCGTCTTCTGTGTAGCGACATGTGTGAATGGGTGTTCCTTCGTTGAAGGTTGTGCGTTAAGCCCGGCAAGCCAGTACGTAAACTCTACTGCCAATCATTAGCGGACCGGAGTTCCACTGTGGCGACCCCTAACCGGGAAAAGCCGAAAGACACAAACAAACCACAGCTTCAGGAATGACTAGAGAGGAGAAAGGAATTCAAAAATCCAACAGCTCCTGGAGAAATGTCCTAGCAAAGATTGATCTGTAATTGGAAAAGAAATCCAGTTTATAATGCTATGTGTAAGAATGTAGAAGACAAAGTTGCTGCCTCTAGTCCACCCCTTTCTGGAAAGCCAAAGAAGAAGAAGCCAAAATCGTGGTAGAATGGTCCATGATCTGCCTGGAAGTGGCTTACTATGATTAGCACATCAGAAAGAAATAACAGGGTACAACTATTTGGAGACTATATGCTTTGACATTAGTTGTCATTTTTTTTCTCCTTGACTTTCCTGATGGATTTTATTTTCTGTCCAAGTAGTGTCTGAGCTGCCTGTGGACATCCGGAGTATGTAATAGTCTTTCTCCCTTGTTTTTAGGTTCTGAAAAGGACATAGGGATATTAATAGCCTTGGCTTAAAGTAATATCTAAAATCCCTTTAGGCATAAAAGAAGGATTAGTTCTCAAAGAAATCCTGTCCATATGAAAAATAAGAAAGGGTTGACTCACCATAACAGCTAGTAACTCTATAGGAAAACCCCTTTTAAGTTTCTGTTTTTTTCTTCTTGGGAGATTCCCTGGAATGGGACCAAAAACAAAAAGAAGTACACCAGGATCCACCAAAAGTGTTTAGTGAGCGCTTTCGTTTTTTAAGTAAAAAACTTCATCAGAATGACAGACACATCCAATAACCACACATATATTTATATTTATATTTATATATATATATATATATATATATATATATATATATATATGTATGTATTGACCCAGCTTTAAATACCCGCCTAGATTCATTAGTGTTAATTGACAATTACGTAAAAGGTATATACCACTACGAGCATAACAGTGCAAATTCATATTAATACATATACGTTCTCTTCCAGATAAAACAAATCAACAGTGAAAACTTTTAAAACGCATATACAAAAGAACTTTTTGTGCAAAATATGCAAACCATAAATAAAACCATACATCATAATATTGTAAAAAAAATATATATAAAAAATATACATATAAAAGGCTATCTGAAACCATTACTATTATATAGTCAGCTAGTTCTATATGTATCCCTCTGTCCTAAGCTTAAGAATAGGACTTATGGAGATGTTACTATTAAGCCCTGGTTGTTTAGTGGCATTAGTTCTGAGCTGCCATCTCAATTCTTGCAGTTGTAGAAAGTCATTTAAAGGACCTCCCCTATCACCCATTACTACATGCTCTAAGACAGTGAATAAAAAAATATGCCCTTCATTACATGTACAGCCAAAGCATTTTTGGGATCTTGTTTTTTGATATCATAGAAATGTTGATATACCCTAGTCCTAAGGGCATTAATAGTCTTCCCAATATAAAAGCGTGGACATGAATCACATAGGGCAAGGTAAACTACTGACTTAGTACTACAAGAGTACTTCTTTTTATGTGTATACCTTCCAGAATTGGGTATTTTTACTATAGTACCTGGTACAAAAATTCATTCCACTCAGATATCATCCTGGCTAAATGGACATCCTGTCCCTTAACCAGGGATTTTTTTCTGATGGAGTGGGTGAAAACTATTAAAATGTAGTAGGGTGTTGGAATAAGTTGGTTTTCTGAAAATGGTTATTCTAAAACTTCTCCTCTCTATGTCTTTACAGATAGTAATAGCTAGGTAATTAATTTCATTCCTGCCTATTGTGTATGTAAAATCTAAAAAAAATATGTGCTATGGTTTATATAACTAAAAAATTCTGTAATTCCACCTCACTTCCATTCCAAAGAATAAGACTAATTCCATAAGGGTTCTAATGGTATTAAGTGAGTGTGCATGGACAGTGAAAGATTCCTGGGATTTGCTCAGGAAAATTAATACGAATGACATGATGATGCTCTTTTTTACGTGACTACACATGTCAAAGATTTGTTTTTGGTTATTCCACATGACACAGGGGTTGAGTGGTTCTATTCTTTTCTTTGTCAATATTCTAACCTTAAACATGACCGTATTAGGACCATTAGAACCCTTATGGAGTGGGATGAATTTTTGTACCAGGTTCAAGTATTGAGAGGGATGCTTGTACAAAGGGGTTACGCTGATTAATTTTTAGACGTAATTTTACAGGAAGTGGTTGCTAAAAGAGAAAGGAGCAATTTCTTTCCTTTGCTTGGAAAAGGTAATACCCACATTAAAGATGGGTCAATACATACACTCACACACACACACACACACACACATATACACACACACACACACATATATATATATATATATATATATATATATATATATATATATATATATATACATATAATTATTGGATGTGTCTGTCATTCTGATAAAGTTTTTTACTTAAAAAATGAAAGTGCTCAATAAACACTTTTGGTGGATCCTGGTGTAATACTTCTTTTTGTTTTTCGTTGTTTGGAATACCTGTGGAATTTAATAGTGGAATGGGACCAACCTAATACAGGAACAGTAGCCTGGGAATGAAATACTTCACCCCGGCTAAGCGGTATACCTTTACCTGCTCTTCATCCCAAGAACAACAAGAGTGGTTCTCTCTTGGGAGCAAATAACAAGAAGAGAAAGGTAACAGAGTGGGATGATGCAAGAAGACATTTGGGCTGCAGATTAGAGTCTGCCTTCCCAACCAGCGATTGATATCAGAGTACAGACAAAGAAAAAGGGGTGGGGTAACCTTAAGTGAAAGATCTACTCTGATACAATTTTTAATTAAATCTAGAACAGAATCTGCTATTAAAAAGAGATAATCAGTAGGGTATATAAAATATTGCATAATAACTTTAAGAATCAATCACAGGAGGTGAGAAAAGATTGGGAAGAGAAACCGGAAAAGCAATTTACAAGACAACAATGGAATGTCAAATGTATGGTTCCCAAGTATGCCACAAAGTCCATAAGGTTTAGGATCTTTGCTTGGAAGTGTGTGCACACATCTTTTTATACCCCAAACAGACTTCCAAGAATTCTTCCTCAGGCAGATAGCAAATGTTGGAGGTGTGTTGGGGAAGAAAGAGGTACCTGGGAACATACATGTTTTGGGAGTATAATAAGTTGACAGATTTTAAAAATTCCCTACAATGTACTATTTCAGAAATACTGGGTGAGCAAATGGCTGTAACTAAGGAAATTATTCTTTTGAACTGGGACACAGGATCTGAATTGCCAAGCCATAGTAAGGCATTATTAAGCTTAATTTTGTTGGCTACCAAGAAAGCAATTACTAGAAAATGGAAAATCAAAGTCATAAGCAACTGTATTTGGAAGTACTGAATATTATAAAAGAGATAAAAGAAGAGATCTTCAGAAAAGGGAAAGAGGAACTTACATAGAAATAAATGGAAATTGTGGGAATAATACAAGCAGAATAATGTTGAGGAGGAGTAGGAAGAAGAGTGAACTTTAAGGGAAGGCAGGAATTAAGTAATTTATGTAATGTTGGACCGATGATAGTTACAAGGAAAGAAAAATATATGTGATATAATACATTTAAATGGAAAAAAAAAGTTAATATTGTTTGTTTTCTTTTCTGTTAATGTATATTTGCCTATATCTAAAGTGATAATCGGATAAAGGTGATTTAAAAAACAAGAATGGTTCTCTCTTGCCGAGTGACGGCAATCCTACAACCAGAGGAAGTGACAATCTCCCAGTCCATAGTATCTTCCCAAGGCCCTATAACAGAGTGACTAGGAGGAAGAGATGTGTGGTACAAGGAACCTGTTTTGGACACCAGTGGCTGAGGCAGTGATGGAGCCAGCCAGACACCGAAAGACTCCCTAATAACTTTCTTTTTTTGTAGGGAGTGGTAGCAAAAAGCCATGGAGACTGACAGCTGCTCCATGTTCAAGCTTGGAAGGAGACCCCACAAAAGGGTAGTGAAGCCTGGGTGAGTCAGTAAACCTTCTGCCAGGAAAAAGAAGGTTCTGAGGTAAAATACTCCATGACAGTCTCCAACAGCACAAAATCATACCCCTCCCCCACACATACACACTTACTTTATACAAAATGTAGAGTATGTCAGTAAAAACTAATTTCTACATTTTTTCACACACCCGTAAGTAAGAATCCCTTCAGTAAGATGGTAGTCTAAAAAAATGCATTTCCTATCTTTAATTAAAAATAGATTGTACACTGTTCTATTAAATGCATTACAGTATTAAGGCTGCTAGGTAGGCTGCTATCTCTTACTCATGTCCCATAATTTCAAATTTTATTTTTCACTCCACTGCCTTTAATTTTGCATTTCCCTCAGCAAATAATGGTTAGAACTCTAAAAATTAATTGCTTGCACTTGCAGACAGTTGGTCTCCATGTTAAAGTATTCAACAATGAATCTTTGTAAATAGCACTCAGAACAGAATGTACAACTGCCTACAATTGCAGACATCTTTACTCTGACTGAACATTTGCTAATGGAAAAAAACAAACTAATATTTTGCAGATGTAAGAAATTTAGCATTTGAATGTTTTTTTATCATTTTGTCTTATTTTTGGAGCCTGCTTCTTTAAGAAGAAGACTTATTTATAGTAAGCTAAAGACATTAATCTAGACATTCACCTTTGTAAAACTGAGAGAAAATATCTTAATGCTACTTATAATCAGTGTACCTTTATACCCCAACCCCATCCCAGAAGCCCAAATTCACTGTATATTAACATTAAACATGCTTTTGTCCAGCCTTTCTTCTCTTCTTATTCTGTAAGGGCTACATTTCTTACAACTAAAAGTACTTGTTTACTTTACTATCTTTAAAATATACAACAGTCACTGAAAGGACTTCCCCAACATTTAAAATACTCCTGACTACAAATTACACAAAACTGCTTTATTCTCTCTTTCTGATTTTATATATGTATATATATATATATCTATGGGTCTACTACGGTTGATTGAAAACTCACTTGATTGAAAATGAAATTACTAGGACCACTTCACTGAAAGCTCACTTCACTGAAAACTCACTTGACTGAAACTCATTTCGTTGAAAGTTATAAATGGCCTTTTCCCCACTGTAGTGTGACCCTGGAGTTAGTATAGGGGGGGATGTGGGGGGCACAGCCCCCCGCATATCTTGGTTATACATTCTCTTTTGGAAACAGTTGTTTATTGCACTTGTAAGTATCACTGTGTATAGTTTAAAATGTTTATAATATGTGGGGGGCTACATCCCCCACACCCCCCCTTACTTTCTATACTAACTCCAGGGTCCCACTACAGTGGGGAAAAGGCCATTTATAACTTTCAAAGAAATGAGTTTTCAGTGAAGTGAGCTTTCAGTGAACTGGTCCTAGTAATTTCATTTTCAATCAAGTGAGTTTTCAATCAACCGTAGTAGACCCATATATATATATATATATATATATATATATATATATATATATATATATATATATAAACACAGTTTATCTCATTAAATGTTTTCTTTTCAGCCACTTTTTCCTTGAAAAAGCCATATTTCGCAAATTGGATTCATGTTTTATAGTACCCCTTTATTCACTAATTTCATTGTTGCTGGTTTATTCCTGTTTATCTCTATCTCCCAATGCCAAACTCTGGCTTGAGTCCAAGGTATTCCAGAATCCTCCCGTCATCTCCTTTGTTTTTTCTCTCTCTCATGCACCCTCCTTTTGAACACTGGAAAATATTTCACTGGCAAAGTCTCTTTATGAGCTTTATTGTCAGAAGGAAGAGAAGCACAGTCCCCTCCAGTTTGTAGGCTCACTTTTTCTTGGATAAACATTTTTATTTCCCCCTTAGCCTGTTCTGCAAACAAAAATGTGCTTGATCCTCCAGGAAAAAATATTCTGAAGACAGATAGATATATCAGCTTGAATCTCACACCTGCTTTTCAACATTCTCTGATAACTGGGATAAATATGCTTCTATTCATCCTGGTGTGCAGTGATTAATCATTTTTCCAAACACTCCACTGTTTCAAATTTTTAATACTTTTCACTTCTGCCACAGTTTTGTCAGATCAGCTTTTCTTCTGGTATGAATGCATCTTTACTAATACAGGTCTTGGCTGCTTTCTCATGGCCAAGTTTGAAGCATACACTCAATGCTTCCCCTTTTAATTAACAAATCCTGTTGATGAATACCAGTCTAGTTGCTTTTTTGTGTTTTCATAAAATTGATACAATCTGTTCCTTCTAGTTTATGTGATACAGCAAAAAATCTCATTTTCTTCTGTACAATTTTCTTCTAATTTTACCATTTTTGAAACAGCTGTTCTTGAGAAGCCAGCCTTTTCTTTATTTCACCCTCTGATTTTTGAAGTGTTATCAGTTTGACTGAGTAGCTAGTTAAAGCTGCTTCTTCAGTTTTTTCCAGCTTTATGTTATTTGAGTTGATATATTCATTCAATATTTCATTTATTTTAATCAACTTTTAAGTGCATCTGACTTATTTTTCTCTCTAAATTATTGGAAACTATCTCTTGTATGAAAGTTGAAGTTTTAATTGTTTTTCCTGAAGAGCTGTTAAGTTTCTTCCCAGCCAGTGTTTTCTCTTCACCTTTTCAGGTTGATTTTCTCTCAGGTTCTCTAAATTTTTCTTTGCTGGTATCCAAGCAATATACTTACCAGCCAGTAAGTGAATTTTTTATCAAGTTGTCAATATCACTGGCTCTTACTTCTCATTTCATTTTCATACTAAGAGAGCTGAAAGTAATCTGTTGATCAGTGTGTGGCCATCTTAAAAGTCAACAAAAATGTATTTCACAGCAAAGAAGTATCATATTCACAGAAAAAAATGTTTCACAGAAAAAATGATGTGTAAGATCTTCTCCAGAAGGACACTAAATGAGTCCAGCCTTGAAAGAATTGCCAGACAGCTGTCAGTTCCACGAAGCTCATAGAGGTGAAGCACTCCATTGGTAAGAAACCTCTGAAGGTTTTGGCATTCAAACTGCCTTTTTATAGGGCTGTGGTCGATCCCCTGGCAGTTTGGGCATGTGCCCTAAAGCTGTAAAAGCCTGATGGTGGACATATCCTATGCACAGATATAAACCAATTGGTTAGGCTACTGCATCACTGATATAAATGTTGAACATAGGATATGACCACCAAGTAAAGGAGATGGAATTTTCATCAACAGAAAACAAAAGATATTCTGGTACAGATTATGTCAGGAGATGCGTGTGGATAATCTTGAACAGACAGGATAGGGAAGGAGGAGGCACTGGCAACAGGCTCTAGCGACCAACTAGTGGTTGTATTACTGAAAGTAATTATTCACAGTGAGTGCTGTGAACCCATGAAATGGGCTACTAAGATAATCTGAAGCCATGGGCCAAGATGGAGGGAGAAATTTGTAGGATTGCTAAGGGGGGGGGGTTATTAAAGATGCAATAGTCATTCAGACATGTTCAACTGTCCATTATTCTGAGAGGTTCCCCTTTTGTCTTCGGTTTACACCCAAGTAGACAGGGAATCCATGGAGACTATCAAAAGGGCACTGAGAAAGTGAGGAAGGGTGAGGGCAAGGTAAGGATAGAACATAGGGAGAATGTTAAATACAGTAGGTAGGCTTCTTTTCTTCTGCTTTCAGACAAATGCAATGTAACCTAGATTATGGTTTTAAAAAATTTACTTATTACTTTTTCTCAGGAAGTAACATGCACTGCATTCTGCAAAGTACTTCACAAATATAAACTCCAAATTAACAGTACTATGAAAAACCTGCTCTTCACCACCACAAAAGCTTGCAACACTTCCTCTCATAATCATGACAGATCTTCAAAGAATACTACATCTAATGTCAACAGCAAATATATCATGTTATAACACTTGACCCTTCTGTTACTCTCAATATTCACAGAAACATAACCAGCAAAGTCTTAATACAACTAAAAATGGGTTATCGAATTTCACACCTTCTCTCACCTATATCACATATGGCCTTACTCAAAAATGTCATGATTCCTAAGATTGAATATGCCTTGCAAATTATACCCCATTCGCTTAGCATATAACATGCACAAAATACAAACAACTGAAAACAAAATCCTTAGATTTGCCCTCCTTGCAGACATGAACTGCCATCATTGTATCTTACTTAAAAAGGCCCACTGGCTCCCTATTATAGACCGAACCACCTATCTCCTAATTATACTGGCATTTAACATTCTTAAAGCTACTGTCCACCCCTCAAAAAAATTACTCCAAATCAGGTAACAGAAATATTCCCTTGGTAGCTGCCAAAATAGCTCTCTCATTTTGATCAGTCCTAAATTTCAACTTTCCATAGGATAAAAGCCCCTCTCGATACCTGCAATATGGAATTAAGTACTTGCAGACATACAAAACCTAGAGACACTGGAAACATTTAACACACTTCTCAAACATCACCTGCAGAAAGAAGCTAGTTACGCCTGCTTTAAAGATGCCAGCTAATTGCTTGAACAACTAGTAACAGCATCTACTCTTTCTTACTACAGGCTTTATTAACATATATTTTGTACATAGAAGTCCTGAAAATGTAAATGGTTCAATCTTAATATTTTGTACAATGTGAGCATTCTGCTTTTTAGTTATAGTACTTCCGTTCTTCATTTCTTCTATAATTACTTCCTGTGCTGTATTTTCTATATATCATTTATTGGCTTTTAAACATTACTCCCTTACTTGCTTTAATTATTGTCACTATATTACTGTACCCAGGTCATGACTGAAAAGGGTGACCTGATCAACTTACATACCCGGTTATCAAACTGTAAAATAAATAAATGCTGTATTATAATATTAACATTGAAACAAGTACGTATTTGCTTCAAAGCTCATCTGCACTGCTTGCATGTAAATACAAGTTACACAGAATTATATTTTAACACAAGCCCACTCTTTATAGGTGTCTTCAAGGGGCAATACTTGGCCCTCTTCTCTTTTCTTTATGCATAAATGACCTTTCAGCTGACCTTAATTACCCTGATATGATTGTCTGTACTAACAACATTATTATCACAAATAACCACATACATGCCCATAGACTTCTGAACTATCTTCCACCAAACTTCAAACAACTTTGGAACTAGCTCTCCACTCAAAAATTAACTATAAATATTTAGGTGTCCAATGCCATGCATTTCTGTACTATAAGAAAGCTGCAAAACTCCAATGAAATTTGTATTTTTGACTCTTCCTTTCATTACACTATAAAGGTGTCTTTTTTTCTTTCAATCTCCTTTCATCGCAAAACTACTACTCAGTCATAAAAGTCATTCTGAAATTTCTGATTTTTTTTTAACTCGCACAGAAGAAAAATGTATTGCTCTCAATGCGCTTATCCAAAGACTGAAATTTGCATAAATAATCATAGTTAGAACACCACTTAGAATGCATCCATACTACAAAAACTTGAAAATAAAATACTATGGTTTATACATCTATCACCAAATGACAAACATTGTACATCTTGCCAAGCAACTAATAGGCTATCCTTCACAAATAAATTTACATTCCTTCAATGCTCATTCACTTTTAAAATACTTATCAAGTCCCACTGCCCTCCTCTGCACTGATTACTTTTTACCTGTTCCTTGGCCTATACTCTCAGAAGCCAAGAGACTTTTGAACTAGTTAGACCCTCTACCATTTTCTACAGGTGAACGTACAGTTGTGTAACTAAACTTAGCATAACAGTAGATGTTCAAATAAATCAATGCAGAAGTAGCATAAGCTGCATGGGACGTCCAGTTAAGGGTCAGAAAAGCTATAGGACACCTTCCTTGCAGCCTAGCCACTTCTCTGCATGAGGGAAGCAAGATAAACTCAGTGGCTAGGGCACCAAAACTTTAGAACTTTCTTGTCTCAGAAGAGAGAGAGAGAGAGAGAGAGAGAGAGAGACAGTAGAACCCTGATAAATATAATCCATAGAAATACAAATCCTATACCATGGCATAAAAGTAGCAAAAATGGGTGATGCAGGCAGGGACTAACTGCTGCAGTAGTGAATTATTCAAACATCTACTCTTGTGGCAAGTTTGCTTACACTACCATACTATGTTCATCATTAGGTCACTGCTGTAGTAACCTAAGCTATACACACACACACACATATATATATATATATATATATATATATATATATATATACACACACACATATATATATAAATACACACACACACACACACACACACACACACACACACACACACACACACACACACACACACACAGGTATCAATGCTTAGAAAACACAGAGGGGGGGCAATGGATCAGAATGCAGACACCCATGGAGAATAGTGCCAGCAAAGTCCACTGTGGATCTAGTGAAATAGAGTTTGTACAGTTTGCAATGCCTGGTAAAGGTATACACATATGAACAAATTGTTGTCTCTAGTAAATTTCTACAGTCTGTCTCTTTCCAAAAATCCATAGCAGCAGCCACAGCCCTGGTATAATGGGCTCTGGCATTGCCTGGAAGTCCATTGTTATGGTGAGAATTATAAAAAGCAATAATATGCATGCAACAACCATTAGACATTGTCTACTTAGAGTCTGTTTGCTCATTTGTCTTAACTTCATAGGAAATAAACAACTGGCCAACAACCCTAAGGGTTTTTGTTCGGTCAGTGTACTGTCTGAGTCATCAGTTAACACCCAGAGTTTGAAAATGGTTTTACCCTTGTTTTTTGTATCTGGGAAGAAGGAAGGCAATAAACAATCTGGCTCAGTGTAAACACTGAAATGATCTTAGACATAAGAAAGAATGTGTTCTCAGAGTAACCCTATCTTAGAGAAAAATGAGCTAGTGATAACTTGCCATAACAGCTTATAGCTCATACTTTTCTTGCAGGCAACAGAGTAAAAATTAATGCAGTTTCCCCAGAAATAACAAGTCAGCATAATGAGCAGGTTCAAAAGGAACAGTGTAAGACTTTACCAGTCAAAAATGAAGATTCCAAGAAGTATACACCTATTTTCAAGGTGGATGAATTTGTATAATCCCTTTCAAAAACTGCTTTAGTTAAGACATCGTAGAAAGGGGAAGGGAATATATGAGAAGACAAGCAGAGAAGACCTAGGCATAAATCTTGAAAAAGGTGCAAAAGAGGCAAGTGGGGAATAACTCAGCCCAGAACTGTAGAAAGAGGAGTGTAAGCGTTGAAGAGGTCCTGGTTCTTGATGTGGCACCAACTAGAAACTCCTTTCCACTTACCCATGTATAATTTTCTAGTAGCATGTTTCTTTGCCTCCTTTAATACCTGCCAGAAATCCTCAAAAAAGGTGCCTAAAAGGTATTAAAATTCCATTATCCAAGCAGTTACATGAAATTTAGGGTGCATCACACAACTTGTCCTTTGTTTGAGTAAATCCATTCTATGCGGGGAAACTTGTGATAACTGTCATTGGCCAGTTTTGAAAGATGAGAGAATCACAGTTGCCTGGGTCAAAAGAAAGACACGACAACTATTTATGGGGGGAGACCTTCTGTAGGTTTAGAAGAATCCAGATAATCAGAAGAAACAGTAAAAAAGCATAGAGGTACATCTCCAATCAAGGAAATAAAAGACATCCGTCATTTATTTATTTATTTATTTGCCTTTGTTGACTGGGAAAGTGAAAGCCAATTTTCAGTGGAGGTCCAGAGAGAAAACATCCAGGAAACATATTTAAGATCATCATGACGGAACAAATTATTTACAAAGGTACATTATACACATAGTTTTTAAGACATCTAGAAACAGATAATTGTTTGTAGAGACTATACAAAGATAAAACAGGTATTTTGATGACATTACACATGATAATAAATTCAAATTATAAAACATTTAGTATGCAAATGTTATGGGTAAAATATATGTAACAAGCAGACATTAGATATGACTTACAAGACATCAGTAAGAAGGATTACAGTATAGATGTTAAGAATAAATAAAATTGAGATAGAGAATATGAAATATTACCCTGGTAGGGAGACAATAGTTAATGCTAGGAGGAGGAAAGAGGCATTGTGCATCTCATTAATTAATGGATAGTGGGGGTAAGAATACTGGAGTACATACTAATATAGAACTTGGTTGTAAGAGAGTGGTGGAAATTATTTGAAGGAGATGGATAAAGTTGGAATGTCAGAAAGACACTGAAATGTAAAGTTGAGATTAACACAGGAAAGTAATACAGGAAGAGTGGTAGAAAGGTTTGCTATGCAAAAGAGGATAAATGTTATAAAGGGATAGGGGGTACGAGATGACAAAGGAAAATAGAGCTACCCAGGTGAGAAGCATGTGTACAACCATGTGTGGTTTAGGTGGTGTTTTAGTATAGGCTTGAAGGTAGAAACTTTTACGGTCTAATTTTGGTATGTTGGGATGATGTTCCAGAGTTTAGATAAGTAATAAGAGTATAGTGAGTCACCGTCTGAGTTATTAGACTTTGTTTTGATTACTAAGAGTTTATTGGTTGAGCAAAGGTTTCTATCTGGAGGCTAGTACTACAGGGTATCTTTTACTGCTGGACACTGACATTTTTCTGGTCTATGTATAAATGTCTGTGCAGTTATAAGCTGTGAGTGTGCTAAATAGTTGGGTAGCTGAAGCCAGTTTATTTATTTATTTGCAGTTTGTTAACTGGGGAAATCCACTGGGCTGTATTGAGCCCATTTTCAGTGAAAGCCCAAGGAGAAAAGCTCCACAGTAACAGAAAAGATTACACATTACAAAAATAGTAGAATCTTAGAGTAGAGTTATACAATTAGAATAAGGGGTCATTAACACGTTGTAACATGTACAGAAATTGAAACATGGAGGTTCAGGGAGAACCTCTGTACAGTACATTGAAAGTAATACCATATACTGACCTTTTATAGATCAAGTTTTAGAAATTAGCCATTAGTAAACATTGTTTTTTATCAGCATTTTTTTTTTACTGGATGCTATACAAGAGTTAAGGCAAATATGTTGAGTAATGAGGCAAGTATAGTGAAGAGTTAAGAAGTTTCATGGGGAGAGATTAGTAGAGGATTGGGAGCAAGAACAGTTCCAGGCAGCAGGGAGGTAAGAGTGTATTGAAGATTTAAAACTGACAGGGTTATGGATAGTTCTGAGGGATAATGGGAGAGCGTTCCACTTTTTGTCTAGGGAGAAAAAGAAGATAAGTTGTCCAGGAGGACATTTAGGCTTGTGCACCAGGAGTAAATTCTTGTTTTCGGAACTAAGGAGCCTAAGAGGTAGGACGTAAAGATGGAATTAAGGGATGAGCAGTCAAAGAGTTTAAGAATGAGTTTGTGAACGGTAGTTAAGTTGGATGTAGTCAAGGTAACTTGGTAGTTCCAGCCAATTTAGTCAGCGAAGTGCATTACAGTGGTGGGAGGAGTATTTCGAAATTGTTGTGAATTTGGATATCTTGTTGTAGCAGGCTTCCAGGTTGGCTTTAGGGAGGCTTGGAGGTTGATAAGTAGAGAAGAACCATACATGAGAGAGGGGAGAAGGTAGGTGAATGCGAGTGTTTTCCTAGAGGAGAGGGTTAAGTACTGATTGTGTCTGTAAAGCAATCCAAGTTTTTGATGGGGTTTTTGATATTTTGTTGTACGTGGATATTGAATTTTAGTTGATCATGTATGACTACACTGACCAGTTTTGAGTGGTGGATGATTTCTATTAGAGATTTATTTTGGTTATAGATTTTGAAAGTATCTTTGTGTAATATGGTAGATTTGTATGGGGTGAAAATCATGATTTTAGTTTTGTTTGTGTTCAGTGCTAAGCGGCTGCTGAACATCCAGGATTCACTGGAGGACAAAACAGTTTATGTTTTGAGTAACAGATCAGAAATTAAGTTGGCTGAGCAGCATACAGAATTACATCAGAATTGGAGACAGAGGTGTGGAAGTTATAGAAAAAGATATTGAATAACAGGGGACCAATTACTGAGCCTTGCAGAACTCCAGTAGGGTATTGAGGTAGGATGAGATGGAGTTTTGCAATTTGATGGCTTGTTTCCTGTCTGAAAGATAGCTAGAGAACCAGTTTATGGTGGTGTGGAAGAGATAGAAGTGACAGAGTTGAGATTGTAGCAAAGGGTGGGAGACAGTAACAAAGGCTTTTGAGAGGTCTAAGAGTATGACTGCAACAGTTTTTCCCGGGTTCATGTTCATGGGCCTTGTTAATTGTGTCAAGGAATGATATAAGGGCAGTAGTGGTGCTGTGACCCGTTCGAAAGCCATGTTGAGATGGCAATAAGCAGTGTTTTTGGTAAGATGGGGCATGATCTGAGTGGGGATACATTTCTCTAGTATCTGGGAGACTGGTGAGAGGATGTCAATAGTGCAGAAGTTCGATACATCATTGTTTTTTGCCACCTTTGTAGAGAGGGAAAATGTAAGCCTTTTTTCACAATTTGGGTACATAAGATTCCAGAATAGCTCTATTAATCAGAATAAAGATGGGGTAAGTGATGGCTTTAGCAGTGACCTTTAGGAAAGTGGGCATTAAGTTATCTGAAGTGTTTGAGCAGGGTTTGAGCTTTAAGAGTAGTCTTTTTATAGTTGTGGTGGAGATGGGTTGGAGTGTAAATTTGGAGTGGGAGGGTAAATTGGGGAAAGGAGTGTTATTTATTTTGCTAGTATTAGCAAGTGGCAGTGATGTCAGCTATACAATTTATGAAGAAAGAGTTAAAAAGTGATGCTACTTCCTGAGATGTCTTGTTGTGGTGTGGGCAAGGAATTTTCTTTGGTGCCTGGGTTAAGGAGAGAGGAGATGGAATTACAGAACTTTTTTGGGTTTAGATTTTGGCTGGATTGAAGTTTAGTGCAGCATATCTTTTAACTAGTTTCTTTACTTAGTTATGGAGTTGTCTGAAGTGCAAGAGGGAGTCTTGTTTTTTCTGTAGTACTTCAGGGATTTGTCTATGAGGTGCATGAGATCCTTTGTGGGTTTGGTCCACCATAGGGTAGGGTTAGTTTTTATTCTATGTATGCATATTGGTGCTTGGTGGTTTAGTGTGTCTATGAAAGAATTATTACAATAATCGATGGCATTATCTAATGGGAGCATTTTTAGTATGTTCCAGTTTATCCTTTTAAGAGTGCAGGAGAAGAGTAGTGGGCTGAAGTTTGTTAGGTTGCAAGTTTCCTTATAGTGGTGTTGATGTTGTAGAGTGCTTGGAGACTGGGGGATGTATGAAGGGAGGTGGTCACTTAGGGAGTCAGGCAGGGTGCCTGCTTCAGATATTTTGCTGGGGTGCATGACGAGTATTCAGTCCAGGATGGATCTGGAGGAGTAGTCATTGAATGGCCTGGTTGAGAAGTCTATGAGTTGGGTGAAGTGGAATGGATTTATATTATTGGTAGAGGGATTCGAGGTCAGATTTGTGCAGTTGATATTTATGTCTCCTAGGATGATTGTTTCATTTTTTTATGTTGGAGGAGATCCAATCAAGGATATCTTCAAGTTCATAAACCTAAACTAACTGCAGGACAGTTACTATACTCATGGATCATCGCTAAAAATGGAATATTCTGCCTACAAACATCTGCTTACAACAGAACCCCTACAATTTTAAAGCTGCTCTTCAAAACCATCTCCACTCTAACTGGATCTGCAACTGCTCAACACCTTTCTCTGATATTACTTAATATACCTTCTGCTCCTTTCTATCCATTAGAAGCTCCCACAAAAATACTTCATTTTCCTATTGAATCCTATTAAACATCAACTAATTTCTCTTTTCACTCCATGTTAAAATGCATTCTACCTTAACAGTTACAGTGGAGATAAAAAGTTTACACAACCCTGTTAAAATGCCAGGTTTTTGTGATATAACAAATGAGACCACAATAAATCATTTCAAAACTTTTCCCACCTTTAATGTGACCTATAACCTATACAATTCAATTGAAAAACAAACAAATCAGTTAGGGGAAAAATTATAAAAAAATAAAAAACGTACAATACGCTGGTTGCATAAGTGTGCATACCCTTAACTTAAATTAATACCTTGTTGTGTGTGCACACCCTTAAACTAATACTTTGTAGAAGCAACTTTTGATTTAATTACAGCATTCAGTCTTCTTGGGTACACACATGCCATCAATTACAGAGATTCTGACTAACCCAAATAAGGTTCACCTGTCCTAGTAGGATTTTCCTGACATTAACTCAGTTGCCTGCTACAGCAAAAGCCATGGTTCACAGAGAGCTTACAAAGGATCAAAGGGATCTCATTGTTAAAAGGTATCAGTCAAGAGATGGGTGCAAAAAAATTTCCACAGCATTGGATATACCATGGAACACAATGAAGACAGTCATCAAAAAGTGGAGAAAATATGGGACAACAGTGAAGTTGTAAAGAACTGGACAGCCCTCCAAAACTGATAAAAAGACAAGATGAAAACTGGTCAGGGAGGCTGCCAAGAGACCTACAACAACACTGAAGGAGTTGCAGGAACTTCTGGCAAGTACTTGTTGTGTACTACATGTGACAACAATCTCCTGTATTCTCCATATGTCCGGACTATGGGGTAGGGTTGCAAGACAGAAGCCTTTTCTTACACAGAAAAAAATCCAAGCCCAGCTAAAATTTGCAAAACAATACATCAAGTCTCCCAAAGCATGTGGGAAATGTGTTACAGTCTGATGAGACCAAGGTTGAACTTTTTGGCCACAATTTCAAAAGTTAAGTTTGACGCAAAAACAACCCTTCGCATCACTAAAATAACACCATCCCCACAGTGAAGCATGGTGGTGGCTGCTTTGGGGTTGTTTTTTTTCAGCTGGAACTAGGGCTTTAGTGAAGATGGTGGGTTCATAGGTTGGTACTAGGCAATTGGCTCTAGGGCCTATGCAAGCCTAGCCATAACAATTCCCTGGATATTTCTTCCCACAATATTTACTTCTCCAGGCCCCTGTCTAGCAGGGCGACTGACATGATCCCCGGGGTGAATTTCCTATCTCTCATCCAATCATCAAGGTTCCTTTTGAAGAGGACCAATGAGGCGCTCTGCTTGATATATATGGGCAGTCTATTCCAGAGTATGGGGAGTCTCTGGGTCAGGAACCTATCCCTCCAGCATGTTTTGTTCATTGTGATGACAAGGTTTAGATCCCTGGAGCGTGTGGCTCTGAGGGATTGGGATTTCTTTAAGTGGAGCATGTCCAACAACTCAGGGTTTGACATGGCCTTGTATGTTAAGCAGAGACTGCCTCTGAGTAGACGATATGCCACAGAGTATAGCTGGAATTTTTTTTAGACGGTCAGCATATGACATCTGCTTTAGGCCTGTGATTCTTTTAGTGAGGTATTTCTGTGGCCTTTCCAGCTGTTGCAGATGCTTTGTGAGGTACATACCAAACGGGGCATTATACTCTGTAATGGGTCTAATGAGGGATGAGTACAGTGGGACAATTACCTCCTTTTTTTCTGGATGAAAAGCCCTTAGTGATGAGGTGTGCCACATAGAAGGATTTCCTGACGGTTGTGGCAATGTGGTTATCAAAGTGAGACCTCTGTCCACCTGTGTCCCTAGGTCTCTCATCACACTTTCAATGTTTAGTGTCCTGCCACCTATGTGGTAATTCATGGGTACATGTTTTTTTCCAAAGGGGATAACTATACATTTCTTGGCATTAAGCTTGAGCCCATGGCTCTGGCACCAGGCATCTGTTTCTGTAAGGCACTTTTGTAGAATATCCACATCATTTGGGGATTCAATAATGGCTCCCAGTTTGCAGTCATCTACAAACTTTGTTAGCCAGAGTCCCTTAGTGTTGGCCTGTACTTCAGAGAAGTAGATGCCAAACAAGAGTGGTCCCAGGACTGAACCCTGAGGTACTCCACTTGTCACTTGTCTGGAGCTGGATTTGGAGTCGGCTACTTTTACTGTCTGGGTTCTGTCAGTAAGCCAGTTAGCAACCCATCGAGTGTCGTAGGGATTTATGCCCAGCTTAATAAGTTTATCTATGATTCCAGAGTGGGGGACAGTGTCAAAGGCCTTGGCGAGGTCCAGATAGGCTGTGTGGACTGCCTTACCCTCGTCCACAGCTCATCAGATTCAGGAGACAAGATTGGCCCTTCACAAACCCAAACTGGGTGGGGTCCAGTGTTTGATGGTTGCCAATGTCTTTGTTTATAAGTTCCATGATAATGCGTTCCATGCTCTTGCAAATCACGCTTATTAGACTGATGGGAATTATGAACAGTTCTAAATTCCAGTCACTTTTGGCCCAAAACCATCACTTTTGGCCCAAAACCTTCAGGTGCCTGCTAGAAAGCTAAAGATAAAGAGGAATTTCACCTTTCAACATGACAATGACCCCAAGTGTACATCCAAATCAACAAAAGAATGGCTTCACCAGAAGAAAATTAATGTTTTGGAATGGCCCAGACCTAAATCCAATAGAAAATCTGTTGGGTGACCTAAGCAGGGCTGTGCACAAGAGATGCCCTCGCAATCTGACAGATTTGGTTCGCTTTTGTAAGGAAGAGTGGGCAAATATTGCCAAGTCAAGATGTGCCATACTGATAGACTCCTACCCAAGAAGACTGAATGTGCTTCAACAAAGTATTAGTTTAAGGGTGTGCACATACAACAAAGTATTTGTTTAAGGGTGTGTACACTTACGCAACCAGCATATTGTATGTTTTTTTATTTTTTATATTTTTCCCCTAATAGATTTGTTTGTTTTTCAGTTGAAATGTACAGGTTATATGTCACATTAAATGTTGGAAAAGTTTTGAAATGATTTATTGTGGTCTAATTTTTTTATATCACAAAAAACTGGCATTTTAACAGGGGTGTGTAAACTTTTTATATCCAATGTACATATACATTACAACTTCCTCACTATAATCAGCTCCTGAACTGTATGCTTACCCTGGAGTTCACAATCTGTAATATACATTAAACATGAGTCCTGGCTAACACTGGTTAACTGATCTGATGGCCTGTACTAGACTTCAATTAACATTGTCGATATTATAATATTTCCTTTATCTACAATGTATAGTTCTCATGCAATTTATACGTTATTCTGTATTATTTTCTGTGACTGTGCAACTCTCATCTATATTTTCTTTGTAAATGTTTATTTGTAATGTATGTTTACAATTTGCAAAACATTTTTCTCTGTTATTTAAACCTGGAGCTTTTCTCCACTGAAAATGGGCTTTCATTGGCCCAGTGGACTTTTCCGGTAATCAAATGTCAATAAATAAATAAAACAAAGAAATGGGGATGTTGTTTCCTGGTGGGATGTAGAGGGCAATGAGGCAGAGATTTTTATATTTGTTTATTTTTAACTAGGCAATAGTTATTTCTGCATTGGTGAATTGGGGAATGTGAGTGGAGTATGGCATTATAGTGAGGGAGTTAGTAAACATTATTTCAACTCCACCTCCTTTTTATTGGGACTGTCAGATCTGATTATTTGATAGCTGGGGGGGGGGATTTCTGACTCCTTGATGTAAGGTTTAAGCCAGGTCTTGGTTAAGGCAACGATGTCAGGTTGATTATGGGACACCCGTGCATGGAAGTTGGGAATTTTATTACGGAGGCTTTGGGTATTTAGTGTTACCAAGCAAAGGGATTTGTGGGAGTTGGCTTAATGAGGAGGTATGGGGTTATTGTTTGAGGTTTGGTAGGGCCAGGGTTGGGGTGACTGTCACCAGATAAAGGCAAGGTAAAAATACAGAGTATGTAAGTTGGGTGTCATTGCTTAGAGCTATGTTTGGCGCTAGTGATGTTAGTGGAGTTGACAGTAGAGTAGTTAGTGGTAATGATGGTTCTGTGTATGTAGGGACACGTTTTTATTTTATATTGGTGGACAGTATTTGCTTGTAGAAGGTGTAGAGATATGTTTGAAAAGCTGTCAGGATTCCTGATGGTAGATATGGAGGTGGTGGGGGAAAGTGGTGAGATGGTAAAGGATGTGAGGGTGGTTAAGTATAATAAAGGGCAGAGGAGTAGTAAGAGTATTGTTTGGGTTATGAGAAGTTTTGTGTATGGATATTAATATGTGTTGAGTAGCTATAGGAGAATTTTGGATGGTTGTAGTGGAGAGTTGGAGTTGTTATATACTTTGGAGATGCTAGGGAGGGATAGTTGTAAGATTTTAATGGGGAAGAATGAGTGCTGAGTGTACTGAATGTATTTAGTTTGGTTATAGTGGTTGGGATGACAGGGAGGGCTTGGGGAAATCTGATTGGAGGGGGGAGGGAGGGTTGTGATAGGTGTTATGATAAGTGGGAGGAGTTCTGAGAGTTTAAGTGTAAACGTACTGGAGGCGGGCGGCAACTGGGGGCAGGATAGGGGAGCGGAGTGAGCCCGAAGAGTGAACGGTGCGGGATGAGTCAAGTCCTAATTCTTGGCAGAGAGGACAGAAAAACAATCAATAAGCTATTATTTGCTTAGACTACAACTTATTAGAATACTGAGCAACTATTTATTATCTGCCAGACAGAGGCTTTTCAAGTAGTTGCAAAAATACCTAGTATAACTTGGCAGAGGTTTGGTACAGTATTGACTGATTAATCTTTAATGCGTTGTCACAGAGCATACAGGAAGTTTTATGTTGCCTGTATCCAAGTGGGGTTCCGAGAAAGCAAACCCTAGGCAGACAATAATGGGGAGTAAATGTTATGAGAGGTTGCTGGTTGGGGAGGTGGGGGTGAAGCTAACTACATCCCAGTGATGTAAGGAGCAACAATAATCTAACAGGCTAAGCTGCAATAGCAGTAAACATTTAGAAAGTCGCACATACACTATAGCAAAGATATGAATGCTGCAGGTGACTGGAGAGGGTCCATTTAGCTGGGTTGCTTCAGGATGGCTGGGAGGAGCTGGTAGGTGTTGGTAGAGGCTAGTTGGATGGCAGCAGTTTTAAAATACAAAAAAAGAGCAGAGTGAGTACAAGGGTAGGGGAGTAGAGTAATGTTAACTCAAACAGAACAAGACAGAGAAGTTATGGAGCAACAATAATGTAAGACAAGATAGGAGTAGTCTAGGTTTATGGTGCAGCAGAAGTGTAAGAAAGAAAAACAAATGAGGACCAGTCTATGTAGGAGGTATAGATGGTATAAGTTAAGATTAGGAAGTATTCCAGAGTGAATTTTGAGATGCGCCTGGAAGTAGACATAGTAGTTGTTTCAGGCTTTGCAATGATGAATCCTGTATATAAGTTTGGCAGAATATTTGCCTACCTAATTATAATAGACTTGTAAATAAAAAGTCCTACAGCAGAATTCTTTAACTGACTCTTGTAGGCTGGAGGCAAACAGATGCTCTTGACTAGTTCCTCACAAATAGAACAAAATTCCTGGAAGATGGATAAGAAACTTGAAAGCATTTATTATAGCCATCTTTTTCCCCACATTTATTTTATTGAAATGTCTTATATTTGCTTCACAAAATTTGGATATTACTCCCAGGACAAAGTTACCCATGTAAGGCCTTATGATGAGTCCAAAGAAATCTAATAAGCTATAGAATTTTCCAAATGTGAAGGCAGACCACAGGATCCATGAGAAAACAGAGGCCATGAAAACTGGAAATGTTTAAAGTTCACAGGAAGAAGCCAGAGACTGATTGGGAAATCTCAGAAACTGCTCCTTGCAACACTCCAATATGTGCTGAAAAAGAGACTACAATGGTTTATAAGATGGCTGCACAATGATAAACAGCTTTAATTTCTCCTAGTGCAAAAAAACAACTTAGAAACTGCAGCCAGAGATATTGTCAGCTTGAGGAAAATTCAGTTACTGCCTGATAAGTACACTGCCTGGATGCCTCCAAAGAAGATACTAAGAGACCCAAAATCAGAAAAAAGGCCAGCACCAAGGAAGGTTCAAAAGTAGTTTAATAAAACTGAAACAAGACCGGTTTCAGCAGCAAGGCTTTCATCAGTAGTATAGTCAGCAAAAAGCACTTAGTCATCATCTTATATAATGTTCTTTAAGGCATCTATATGACATCACTTCCTGATAAGTCAAAAATGCAAACAAGGCAAAAGTAATTGAAAAATACAATCAAGGCAAAAGTAATTGAAAAATACATAGTTCAGTAAACAAAAAAGTTTGCCTGAGTTGCATGCATATCTCCAGATTATAATGAAAAATTCCCAAGAGACACAGTATACTGGTATATCAATGATAATAAACAAACTTAATAAGAAACATACAATAAAGGGTAAATGCCCAAAAATAAACCGAAACAAAAGTCAGGTTATAAGAATTCTGGTGTTGAATACCAGCCACAGTATCCTAAAATGAGCTGAAATGCAAAACCTAAGCAATGCAACCTGATAAGAAATAAGTACATATACGTAATGCAAGTGATGGTTAATTACAAATTATAATTTATCATTTAATCCAGGAGGAAAAGCCCCCAAGTTTAATGATCCACCTTTTTCTTTGGTATTTAGGATATCATGCCAACCTGTTTTAAAAGATCGATTCCCTATGATATGATCAATGATGGTGAATGTAAATTTGGCAGTGGGATGTTTGATAACATGTCTATATACTGCATTAGTTAATCTTCTGTTTCTAATGTCACCAAGGTGTTCAGAGATCCTGACACGAAACTGTCTAGACGTTTGGCCAATATAAAATGCATGACATGTACATGTGGCAAGATAAATAATCCAGTCTGAACTGCAGTTACCAAAAACTGTATGTCGTATATTTGTCCAGTGTTCCTACTAGTGAAAGAAGTAGTTTTGAAAATATAGTTACAAAACTGCAATGTCCACATGGATAAATGCCTGAAAGTTTATCTCCAGTAAGTGTTCTTTGAGTTGGAGTGTGATCCATGACCCTGGTTTTTTTAGTGTGAAAATAAATTCCCTAAAGTTTTGCCTTTCCTATAGGAAAAATAACATCGTTCTCGAGATAATCTTCCAACAATGGATGAGAATTCAATATATTCCAATGAGTATTGATAATATTTACTAAATTGGCACTATTCCTGCCATAAGTGGTAACAAATCTACATACATCTGATTCCTCATTATGAGTTTTAGTATTGTATTGGAGAAGAGAATCCCTGGATTTAGCATTACTAAATTGGACTGCTGACTCAATAGTACGAGTGGAATAACCTCTGGACAAAAATCTCTTGGTTAGATCCATTTGATGACTCTGAAGATCATCCACTGAGGAACAAATCCTTTTCATCCGCACAAACTGTGATTTCGGTATGTTCGAATAATATGTTTCGGATGGAAACTATCAGCATGTAGAAGGGTATTATATTGTGAGAATTTTCTGTGTACGGACGTTCTAAGAGTGTTATCCTCCTGTCGAATTAAATTGACATCCAAATAACTGATTGCACTCCTATTATATTCCACAGTGAATTCGATACCCCAGATGTTCCCATTCAAATGTTGAATAAATTCCTGGAGGTATTCCTCACCTCCTTTCCATATAAGCCAACAGTCGTCCAGGTATCTTCTCCATATATCAATCTCAGGTAGATATATGTTATGCAAAGGGTCATATAAAATCATATCTTCCATGTAGCCCATAAAAAGATCAGCATAAATGGGTGCAAAGGATGCACCCATAGCCGTACCCTGTAGTTGCCAATAGCAGTTTTGTTGGAAATAAAAAAACATTTTTAGTTAGAATGTGTTCAACCATACACAACAATAAGGTGTTCATCCCTGGGGTATAAATTGGTTTTATTTAGCCAGTATTCCAAGGCATTAATACCCCCAATGAGGGATGCTGGTATAAAGCGAGGATACATCAAGGGTACACATAAGCCATTCAGGGTCCAATTGAGACTCGGAGACTATCTGCAAAAATTCAGTCGTGTCCTTGATTCTTGCTCTAACACATGTTAACAGTGGTTTCAATTTTTCAGTTAGAAAAACAGACAAGGGTTCAGTGAGTGACCCAATGCCAGATACAATCGGTCTGCCTGGTGGCTGATCAATGGACTTATGAATCTTAGGAAGTAGATAAAGTTGTTGTTTCCGGATCCTTAACCGTCAAATGAGTTTTGGTTTTATCAGAGATAATTCCAGATTCTACAGCCTTTTCCAAAAATTCATTAATTTCAAGGCAAAACCTGGAGTAGGATCAATCTCCATCTTCATGTAATGATGATGGTTGGAAAGTTGTCTAAGACCTTCATTCACATAATACTCAGTATCCATCACCACCACCGCACTTTGTCGGCAGAAATAATAACAATATCCGTATTATTTCTGAGTTGTGTGAGTGCTATTTGTTCCTTCCTAGACATGTTATGCTTTATAGTGTCAACAGAACCCAAATTGAAGTGTATATCCTTTATAACCGCCTGCTGGAAAACAGCAACATGTTTATCCATGGGAGGGTTAAATGTAGATTTGTGAAATCTAAAATCAGATGATCTTTGAGCATTGTCAGTTTGATCTTGTTGTTGAAAAAATAATTTCAAGTTAATTTTCCTACAAAAATCCATTGTATCAGAAACCAAAATACTTTCATCAGTGAAAAAACCAGGTATAAAACCAAGGCCTTTATTAAGAAGGAATATTGATCATCAGTCAAAATATGACTTGAAATATTTAAAACATTAGTACATGAATGATTTACTTCACTATCGACATGAAGAGCTCTTCTAAGTTTTTGACCCCTGTGTTTCCTTCCTGCCCTGTGTTTTTTCCCCCTAAAGGGACCTCAGTCCTTCGACCCCTTTTAGCATTTGGAGAATCACCAATATTAGGTGTCTCAGTGTCAGTAGTCGAAGAATCCTCACCAGAGGTAATAAAGCTAGGCCCAGTCTTTTTTAAAATAGACCTTGGTCTTTTTTTGCATATAAATGAAGCATTCTTGGTACCATGAGCAAACCTCACACCCCTTTGTGAATCAAATTGTTTGCCCCTATCATAATCTTCCTTATCCTGGGCAAATTTATGCAATTTCTTTTTCTTAAGGTTATTTTCCAAAATAGAGATTTCTTTAGATAATTTGCCAAGACAACCCTGAAAACTAGCCTCATGTTCAAACCGTTTCAGGTTGTTACATGTTTTTTCTACCTCAGTAATATTACTCTGTATTGTTCTCTCATAGAAAGCGGCCAAAATATTAACTCTAATCATGGCAGCCTCCTGTTGTGCTTGTTGCCAATCTTTCAACAGAGTTTCATCCGGTGTGCCCACTAGTGGTTGGATTTTACATCTCAATCCTCTAGGGATATATTCTGTATTTGGTAAGCTTTAAACAATTTACTGTGCCAAATGTTTGTTCTAAGCATCTTAATTTGTTTACCTAATTGAAAGAATACGTTTTCGCAACCGTCAACTGGATCCATGATTACCAAATCCACCTTTTCTGTATGTTCAGTTCCTATGCCAAAAATTTTTAAGTCATCCTTGTCGGAGCATAAACCAGATAATAATTTACTGAGATCCATGACAATAAGTTGCAATGAACCGGAGGAAGAAGATATAAAAAATAAAAATTAAAAATGAACCCTGAAAAGATTCTATTATTCTTAAGGGTTGAATTGGCAAATCACGAATAAGTCCAAAAAGAAAATCACAATCAGAGTCACAAAGAAGTTGAAGCCAGAATAAATGGCAAATGTAACCCTATATATAGGAATAATTAACCCTAGCACCTAGGCAAAATGCTATACAGACCAAAAGTCAAAGGCCTGTAATGTCTAAAATGCAATGTTCTGAGTAATGCACAACCCACAGTTGTTCAGAGGTGGCTAAATCCATATGGAGTATACCAATATGTAATGAATTTAAGCCAGACACACTTATGCACCTTATTTAAATCAGATAACAATATTAAGAAATCAATAATTGTTCAATACAGTCCTCAGATGAAATTGTTGTCAAAGGTATAAATGTACAGATGATTATTGTCAGCACTGTATGCCCAGCAATTATTCTAAAAGAAGACCTGAGTGCAACACTGGGCAAACAAAACAAAAGCCCTCAAAATATGTGACCAATATTGACTCAAATGTGAAACAAAACATGAACCAGTAGGAACATAGGAATGAACAGATATAAGCAATAATATTGTATCAACCTAGTGTATATAACAATGGCTAGTTCATCATAATCAAATGAAATAAAATAAAATTATGCACATATTACAAACTGAGCACCCATACATGAAATGTCCTTGAAAAATAGCAATGTTGTATTATGCTACAACAGTACTCAGAAATCCAGTATATAAAAAAGAAAACGACTAGGCAAAATATTATGAAATACACACGTGTTATAAACTAAGAACACATACATGAAAAGTCCTGAAAAATGGCACTGTTATATTGTGCTACAACAGTTCTCTAAAGTCCAGTATTCAAGAAAAAACGACTTAACAACACCTTCCAGACAGTTAAATGATTGTCACAGAAAAATTCTTCATTATGGTAAAACAATTACCAATGAAAATTAATCCAAAAATAGATGTCAAGAACAGTACCTGGAAAGATGAAGTTTGAAATGTATTAGGACCCTTAAAAAGTTGTTCCAAACAATGTCCCAAAAGGCCAAATCGATCCTCAAGTCCTGATATGTCCAAAACAGTATGGAAACCACAACGACCTTGAAAACAAATCCCAATCCGAAAGATGGTGGAAAAACACTTGCAACCACGTAAACGCAAACGATAAACTCAACAGCGTTAATGCATCCAATATACTCACTTATTAACTTAGATAAACATGATAATCCAACAAAACCAAAAAAGGATGACCAAAAGTTCAATCCTTTAAAAAGAAAGCGATGTAGATGCCATGCATCCGAAAATAACGATGTCCAGGATGAAAAATCCTAAGCAATCCACAAAAAAGATGACTACCTGAATGGTAGAACTCCCAAACGCCAACAGCCAGCACAAACGAAAATCAATGTAGTGTATAGGAGCTAGCAAGTTAGGCTGGTGCACGGCAAGAGCACTTGTTAGACCCAAAATCAGAAAAAAGGCCAGATACTAAGAGAGCCTGAAAGAAAATTAACTAGAAAGGGTAATGTGCAAATACTGAATGGGAAGAATCCTGCAGCTGTTCAGCAAAAAGCAGTTCAAACTCCAGATTTGGTGCAAGACATGTCCCTCAGTAATCGAGAGGAAAAAATAAGTCAAATGTGCTCAGAACTGATTAAAATAAACAAAACAATGAATGAGTAGTATATTGACTCAAATAAAAGACTGGAAGCTTTACATACATACTCAGATGAGCTGATAGACCTGCACAAATCAGAGGTCAAAATGAAGAAAAGATTGGATGAATATGACACTATACAAGAAGAGATGTTTAAAAAAATAGTAAATTTGGAAAATAGGGAACATTTTAGATATTTTGCTGTACCAGAGAAACGAGAAGGAACAGGCAGTATTACTTTTATAAAGGCACAAGTAAGCAAATGGACTGATATTCCACAGCAGAAACTGTTACTTGTAAGGGCACACTGTGAGTATGCTCCAAATATGGCTATGAGAAAACAGGCAACACATTTATCAGTAAAAATGCAAACCTACCAGCAGAAAGAGTTAATCCAGAGAAAACTGTGACAAAAGGGGAAAGTATTAAAAGTTGGAGACATTGGGGTGTTTGTGGAAAATGATTATTCACTGTACAACAGGCAGAAGAGACACAAATGATTCCAGTAATCAGGGAATGTTGAGAGGAAAGTGTGAGATTCAAGCTGCAGCATCCAGCTGTCTTCAGAATATTTTTTCCTGGATGATCAAAGTTATTTTTTGATCCAGAACAGTCTGAGAAAATGCAAAAGTTTGTTCAACAAAAAAATGTGCCATCAAGGCGGAAGGGGGCTCTGCGTCCCATGCTTCTGATAATAAAGCACACAGAGAGACTTTGCCAGTGCAACCTTTTCCACTGTTCCAAAAGAAAATACTTGAGAGGCCAAGAAAAAAGCAAAAGAGCTGACCAGAAGAATCAGGAGCACCATGGAACTGAACTGGAATCTGGAGTTGGGAGAGGGAGATGAACAGGAAAAATTAGTGAATAAATGTGAGACTTTAAAGCACCAATCACATTTATGAAATATGACTGTATACAAATAAGTGGAAAAAGTAGACTTTTGTTACGTTTGTGAGAAACTGAAAGGCATTTGCCTTACTTCATGTCATTAATGTTGGAGAGGTGATGAGGAGAAAGGAAAAGTGTAACTGTAAGAAAAACAAATTTATTTTCTTAACAGTATTTCTATGAAACTTTTCACAATATAAATTGCATATTTTACAGTAAAGTATTTTTAGTTGTCCTTGTATTTGATAAAGTTATTAAAGTAAACAGATGCCATTCTTTTCTTCCTCTTCTCAGTCTTTCTTCTTTTCTGGAATAAAGAAATGCAGACATTACACTGCAAAAAAAGAAGAAATGTTACGCAAAAGCATTTTTAAGTTAAAAGGCTTTAATCTTGGCTTGTTGAGGCAGGAAATGGAGTGTAAAAGTGCACAGATCATAATAAATGTAGAACTGATATGTGTTCTCCTATTTTGCATAGGTGAGTGTCTAGATTAGGACTCTTGGCTTAATCTAATAACAAATTAAATATGAGAACACTGAATATAATGAAAAGTTTTCCGTTAGCAATAAATGTTTCACCTAGTCTTTCAAGCTATAACAGAGGAATATATGTTTCTTTTTTTTTTCCATGAAGGCAAGCTGATAACAGAGCAATAAAAGACAGAACACTGGCTTCTTCAAGGCTAAAAGTTAATGATTTTTGAAGCTATGCAAGTAGTTTTCACATCTGGTGTTGGGGAAATACAGATTAACAAAGGCTAGACACCAATCAGTATAAAAAACACAAGCAATAACATGCATCCTAGCATGGATAACCTCACTATCAGGTTAACGAGGGTCTGTGTTAGTAGCTATCTATTTAGTACAAATGTATTTATTAGGAGGGTTACGATTAAACTCCATTATTTGAAGATGTACATAGTTATGTATGTTTATATTAAATGAATAGGTTATGGGGGTGCTCTGGTGGTGTTCATAGGGTGTTTTTACAACAAAACATCTTGCAAAATGGGACAGAGGTTTCAATGAGTGAATGTATCACAAAACCCGGAATCAGACATTTAAAAAAAGCTGCCAACATAACAGGTGAGAATACTGACTTCTTACAATAATAACAACACTTTCCATATTATCTTGGAATGTGAATGGTCTCACGTGTATAGACAAAAAGGAAAGAATACTTAAGTATATTAAGAAATGCACAGTGCAAATAGCAGTGCTACTGGAGACACATTTGGAAAGAAATGAGCATGTGAATTTGATAAAGAAAGGATTTCAGGATGGATATTCTTATAGGTTCATAGGTTCAATAGGTGTTTACTATGCTAATGACCATAAGGGCCTTTTTAAGCCTAGTCATGCATCCTAAATCTCTGACAAGTTCTGCTACCCTGGATAAGTGTAAGCAGTGGCTTGAGAAGTGAAACATTTACAAGGAGGGGACTGGAAGATGAACAATTTACAGGCTGCTTGTGTCCATTACAGACATAGTTGCCAAACACAAGATGAATTTCATGTTCCCCATCCAATTGTCCAAATTACACTTGAATTTGGTTAGGGATGAACTCTGCTTCACATGGATGGAGAGCCTGTTCCAGAGAAGGAGTAGTCTCTGGGATACATACCCATCTCTCCAGCAGGTCCTATTTATATCACAGGCAAGATTTACGGGAAGAATACTTAAGTATATTATTGGAAAGAAATGAGCATGTGAATTTGATAAAGAAAGGATTTCAGGATGGATATTTTTATAGGTTCATAGGTTCAATAGGTGTTTACTATGCTAATGACCACAAGGGCCTTTTTAAGCCTAGTCATACATCCTAAATCTCTGACAAGTTCTGCTACCCTGGATAAGTGTAAGCAGTGGCTTGAGAAGTGTTTACATCTATGCTAGCTAAAAGAATGGAAAAGTTGTTGCCAAAATTGATAGATATGGATCAGTGTGTTTTTTGGAGGGAAGGCAAACATTTGAAAACTTTAATAGAACAATGATAATCCAAAGGGAAGCAGACTGTTAGAAAATACCTCTGTTGTTGGTGGGTCCTGATGCAGAAAAAGCATCTAAGAGAGTAAGCTGGGATTTTATGAGAAGGGCACTGGAAGCATTTGCACTCCCTTATTTATTTATTTAGTTACTTATTTACATTTGTTTACCGGGTAGTGTCCAACTGGGCTGGTGGCCCATTTTCAGTGGACACTTAGGGTGAAAAGCTGCAGAAAATACAAGATTGATAAAGATATACACAAATACATTAGTAAGGATCAAAGATAATTATCATACAAAGTTTTGCAAACAAAAAGATTAGATAATATTCTTCATTATAGCTACAACATTATAAATGTAAATCACAGGGAACTGGATAACTAAGTAAAAACTGATAGCAGGGAGAGAGCAGACCTAACTGAAAAGACATGTCTCAGTGTTAAAGAAAGTAATCACTGAAATTTTGGATTTACTGGAACAAGTACCGACCAAAAGGGCAGTGAGGAAGCAATTTGATTGTAACATTTCAGGACTACTAGCCATTGAGCTGCAACACAGGAAAAGAGTATAGGTGAGATAAAAATAAGCATAGGAGAGTAGGAGAGAGGAGTTATCCAAAGGGACTACATGGGCAAAGCCAGTTGCTTTTAAGATGTTTTTATTTTTGTTTTAAATGAAAAATAGTAGGGAGTGCATTGTATGCTTAGGGGCAGAATATTCCAAGACTTAGCTACTTTGAGTAGAGGTAGTATGTGACTGTGTTATTCTGAACAGTGCCCTACTGGAAGACCTAAAGGACCTGCTGTTTACCTGTAGTTGGAGAAAGGTAGTAAAAGGTAGTAACTGCGGGACATCTATGAGGGTTATGTATTATTTTGTGGGCAAGGGTAAGTTGATTTAATGTTAAGAAGTTCTAGCCAGTTAAGTTGATTTGACTTATATAATAATAAGCTTAACTGAAAGTATATTTATGAAGGATTGGAGACAAGACTTAAAAGGGACAGTTCTTCTCGTTTAAGCTGTGCTGAACAAAGGAACTAGGCAGGTATGTCCTGTTTCCCCCTCTATATTTGCTTTATATTTACAGTCATTTGCAAAGAAAATAAGGGACTATGAAATACAAGGATATAATTGGTATGTTAATCAAGAAAAGGTGGCTTTATTTGCAGATGATATTATTTTGTACTGGATAAATCCAGAAATGGATGTATCAGTATTGTAAAACATTTTGAGATAGTTTGAAGTCTTTTAAGGATATAAAATTAATAAAGAAAAAAAAGTCTGGAACCATAAATTTGTACCCACACACGAACTGATTCAGCAATACCCATATTTATGGAGACATGATAAGATGAAGTATTTAGGAGTATGGATTTAAATGGCTTCTGTTATGGCAGCTAAAGATATGTGAGGAATAGACTAAAAAAAGATAATACAAAAATTGAGAAACTGGACACTGTTATTTATGGATATGGATATACTCCCAAAAAATATGTTCCCAATTACTTGTTTCTTCCTTGTCAAACCTCCAACACTTACTATCTACATGAAGAAAAATTCTTTGGAGTCTACTTGAGGTATAACAATACTTATGTAAACACTTCCAAGGAAATCTCCTAAATCTTTTAGACTATTTCATATTTGGGAGACATACATATATCTCCCCATTGTTTATTTGTGAATTGTTTACCCAGTCTCTCTTCCCAATCCATTCTAACCGCATTTAATTGATTCTTATAGGTATCATGTAACATTTTATATATTCTACTAACTACCCCTTTTTTAACAGTAGCTATTTTTCTAGATTCTACTGAAACATCTACCACTGCAGGTGTTTCGTTTAGAATCCCCTCACTTCTTTCTCAGTGGAAAATGTTTCACTGGCACAGTCTCTCTCTCTCTCTCTCTATGGGCTTTATTAGTAGAAGAACAAGAAGCAGAATCTCCTTCTGTTTGATACCTCACTTTTGTGGAAAAAAACTTTTGTATGTCCTCCTTAGCATGTTCTGCATCAAAAAATTATTTTAACCCTCTAGGAAAGAATATTCTGAAAATGGTTTGACACAGCAGCTTGAACCTCATGCCTGCTTTTCAACATTACCTGATTACTGAATTAAATGTACTCCTCATCTGCCTGATGTTCAGTGACCAATCATTTCCCACAAACACTATGCTATTTCCCACTTTTACAGTTTTATCCTTCTGTCACAGTTTTGTCTGAATCTTCTTCTGGTAGAATTTCATCTTTACTCTTAAAGATCTAGGCTGCTTTCTTGTGGCCAGATCTGGAGCATACACATGATGTGCCCTTTCAATTAACAACTCTTTCTGTGGAATACCTGTCCAGCTGCTTATCTGTGCTTTCACAAAATTAATACAATCTCTTCCTTATAGCTTCTTTGGTACAATAGAAAATCTCAGGTTTTCCATACTTGTTCTGTCCTCTAATTCTATTTTTTGGAAACATCTCTTCTTGAGCAATGTTATACTCAGCCAGCATTTCTGACCTCGGATTTTTGCAATTTTATCCCTTATCTGAATATCTGTTTAACTCATTCACTCCAATGGAGCTCAGGAAGTTTGCACTGTAACTTCCAATGGGCAGAGCCTAAGCCTTTTGACAGAATCAAATTATGTCCTCATATTTCAAACAAATGTTCTTATCTCTGGAACCATGGGGGTTAAGAAAGAAGTAAAAACAGCAAACCCTTTCACATAAAAAATAAGTTATGTCTTAGCATAACATTCTATCGGTGTTACTCATCTTCTTCACTGATGGGTTCGGTTCCGAGCCCTCGGAACCAATTCGGCCTTTTTACCAAGCTCGCGCAAGCCAAAAAACTCTCGAGCTAAGTCGATACCCAGAATGCCCTTCTCCCTGTTACCTCAGATCAAGTTTGCTAGGGAAAAGGAAGTAAAGCTGAGGCCACTTCTGCACTAATACCCTATTACACTTCTTAGACCCAAAGTATCCCCCAGGAGCCTTTGGAGGGGGAAGGAGGGTGGGAAGTGATGAATGAAAGAAGATGAACAACACAGATGGAACATTATGGTAAGACATAACTTCTTTATCTAATGTTGTTAGTCTTCTTTTCATTCATCACTGATGGGACAGAATCCCAAGCTACCTTGAGGTCCATGGGCGGCCCTTATGGAAGAACATTCCTGAGTACCATTGAGCCGAAGCAGCTCTCCCTCTGGAGACCAAGTCCAATTTGCAAAGAGTGATAAAGGTATGAGGTTTAGCCCAAGTAGCTGCTGCGCAGATGTCATCCATGAAAGCCCTGGAATGGAAAGCTACAGATGTTGCCATAGATCTACTGGAGTGAGCTTTAACTTTTAGCATAGGCTCAATACTGAGGGAATAGATGAAACGTATGCAGTCCCTTAGCCATTTTGAAAATGTAACCTTGGAAACAGCCTCTCCCATTCTGGGCCCAGAAAAGGAGATGAAAAGCTGTTCAGATTTATGGATAGGTTTGGTCCTGTCTAGATAAAATCTCAATTGTCTATGTACGCCTAAAGAGCGAAAGCAGTACTCTACTCCATTGGCAAAATTCGGGAAGAACACTGGTAGATCAATGGTATGGTTTATGGAGAATTCAGAAACAACTTTGGGAAAGAAGGATGGATTCATCCGAAGTGATACTTTGTCTTTATGAAAGACCAAATAGGGTCTCTTGATACACAATGCCTGCAGCTCTGAGACTCTTCTGGCAGACATAATGGCTCCCAAGAACAAGGATTTCCAAGACAAAATCGTTAGGTCACACTTTGCAGCAGGTTCAAAAGGTTTTTGAGTCAAAGACTGAAGGACAATAGTGAGGTTCCATGGTTCCACAGGCTGTCTGACAGGAGGGCTGACATGAGAGGTGCCCTTGAGGAAAGCCTTGCAAAGGTGTAAAGAGATAAGAGGGGTGCCATCTATACCATTGTGGAAATTGGAAATTGCCGCTAAATGTACTCGTACAGTAGAGGCAGAGGCTCCATTGTCAAAAAACTTAGCCAAGTATTGAAGCATTGCAGTTACTGGAGCCGAATACAGGTCTAGCATGTTATCCTTGGATCAGATGGAGAACCTTTTCCATTTATCCTGATATAGTCTTCTGGTGGATGGTTTATGAGAGGCCAGAATGATGTCTCGAACAGGCGAGGAGAGATTAGCTTGCCTAGCGACTAGTGGAAGTGGAGAAACCAAGCTGTCAGCTTGAGACTGGCCAGATTTGGGTAATTCAACCCTTGGGATGAGTAATCAGACCTGTTAGAGGATCCAGAATCCATGGCGGGTATACTAGGTGAGGCTGAAGGAAGGGGAGCCAAACTTGTCGAGGCCAGAATGGGGCTATGAGGATCACCTTACATCTCAACCGAAGAGCTTTCTTTTGAAATTGAGGGATCAGGGGGATGGGAAGATAAGCATAAAGAAGTCCCTTGGGTCAATAGTAGATCAGAGCATCCCTCAGTGACCCCCCCCCCACCAAGGGAAGCAGGGGGAAATAGCTGCTGCACTTGTTGGATGGGTAGCGAAAAGATCGCAGCAAGGCTGGCTCCAGTGGCTGAAGATTTTTAACGTCACCTCAGGGTTGAGAGACCAATTGTGAGGCATAAGGATGCATCTGCTCAGTTTGTGCACAATCACGTTGGAGCTCCCCGGGATATGCATTGCTATCAGAAAGCAGTTGGAAGCTATCGCCCACTGCCAAATTGGCTTCTTGACATAGGGGGTAGGACTTGGTTCCTTCTTGCTTTTTGATATACCAGACCACTGACATATTGTCTGAATGAATTGCAATTGTCCTGGAAGGGAGAGCCGAATGGAAGGCCTGCAATGCTAACAGCACAGCTCTCAGTTCCAAAACACTGATATGCAGGTAGGCCTGTGAGGTAAACTATGTACCTTAGACAGTCTTTCCCTCGAAATGCCCCCCCCCCACCCAATCAGGGAAGCGTCCGTGGTCACAATGACTGTGGGCTGAGGGGACTGAAATGGGCGACTTCAAAGTTCTACGTCTGGCCTCATCCACCAAAGGAGGTCCTGTTTGCTGGAGTTGGTTATTCAAATCTGGTAACCTAGGGGGTGATAGTTTGGGAACCATTGACAAAGAAGGAGCCATTGCAGGATCCGCATATGTAGCTTTGCTAGAGGCACTATTGGGAGTGAATTTGCCATAGAACCTAGGGCCTAAAGAACTTCCCTTGCTGAGACTTTTGTTTGAGAGAGTATCACCAAGAGTTGAAGCCGTAATCGATGGAGTCTGTGGATTGGAAGTGACACCTGACAGGAATGAGTATTGAACACTCCTCCATAGGTTCATAGGTTCATAGATTAGTACTAGGCTAACTGCCCTTGCGAGCCATTTTAAGCCTAGCCAATTATCCCTTGTGAGACTCAAACCCTGCACCTTGTGTTTGTAAGGCAAACACTTTGACCATTAGGCCACCCTCCCAACCCCTTTGATCTTTCCAATGAACTCTATTTGTTGCATAGGAGTAAGGTTTGATTTTCCCAATGTATCATTATTCCCAACAATTTTGCCAGAGAGTATAATGCAGTGCTATTATCAGAAGATGCTCGGTGGGGGCAGTGAAGAGCCAGTCATCTAGATATGGAAACACTCGGAATCCTTTTAGTCTCAAGTGAGCTGTTACCACTGCCATGCATTTTGTGAACACCCTGGGGGCTGTAGAGAGACCATACAGCAGGACAAGGAATTGATAATGACTGGCCCCTAGCCAGAAGTGAAGCAGACTCCTGGAGTGTTTGTCCATCTTGATGTGGTAATACACATCCCAGAGATCTATAGAGCACATCCAATCGCCTTCTCTTAAAAAGGGCAGAACGGACTAAACCGTGGCCATCTGGAATTTGGTTTGGGTGACATACTTGTTTAAGCTGCTGAGATCCAAAATGGGTCTCCAGTCCCCTGTCTTTTCTGACACCAAAAAGAATCTCAAGTAAAATCCTGATCTGCACTAGTCTGGTGGGACTGGTTGGATGACTCTTTTTTGAAACAGCTTTATAATTTCTGCAGATGCTTCTTTCCTTTCACTGGGTGGAACATCGGGAAGTTTCCTTGGAAAATTTGGCTGATAAGAAAGGGGAATGGTGTATCCTCTAGTGATGATACTCTGCACCCAACGATTGGTGGTAACAGACTGCTAGGCAGCTTGGTGCAGAGAGAAATGACCCCTGACTGCTTCCAGAGGTAAGCAATCGGGCAGCTCCTCAGGAGCACTGATAAGGCTGTCCAGAAAAGGAATCCCTGGAGCCTTGGTTATGAGGACCCCTTCTGCCTCTCTAGGGGCATCTTCCAGAACTGTTACCCCCACTGCCCCTGGGGGTATCATCACCACATGCGGCAATGAAATGCCCCTGAGATTTTTTATGCCACATTTTTCCACTCCTCTGATTCCTGGAGAAGGTAAGTTGAGGGTTGGAAAAATGTAGGCCTATGGAAGACAGGTTCTTTCCATCTTGCTCGCACCTGGCTAGCGAGTCCTTCACTTTTTAGCCAAAAAGGGATGAAGCTTCCATGGAAGCATTCAGAAAGGAAGACTTGAAAAGATCCGTGAGGTCACAAATGCGCATCTAGGCATGACACCTCATAACAACGCCTGAACCCGCTGCTCTAGCCACCCCTTCGGTCGTGACAGCAACCTCATGGACAAGTTGGATATTGATTCCAGGGTTGCGAGTTGCGAGACTACTTTGTCCCTGACCTCATCAGACAACTCTCCTGCGAGCATCTCAGAGAGTTCGGACATCAAGTCCCTTAGGAGCCTCGTAATATGTGCCAAATAATTCAGGAACCATATAGCAAAGGCCCCTGATGCAAAAACATGCTTTCCAAGTCTTTCCACTGCCCGGGACTCCCTGTTGGTAGGGTGGACGGTGGGACTTTCCTCAACCTAGTCCTTTTTCATGGCCGCTGCCACCACCATCAACTGGTAACCATTTGAACCAATGCGGGTTCTCCTCGGGTGGAAAGAATTTTGTCTGGTCTCCAAGGGATCGCATCAGTGGAATCAGGGTTCTTCCAAGCATGCTGCACAATGAGATGGATGAGCTCGTCAGCAGGCGGGGTCACCCAAGAGGTAGAAGGGCGGGCGTGAAAAGCAGGAACACAGACTCTTCAGACGATGGGTTGGAGGGCTTCCAGTCACCTCTCTGCTTTAACATTTCCAGGATGTCTCAGAAGGAGACATCATCAGGAAGTGACTGCGGGGACCCTTCACCATCATCATAGTCCATGTCTTCTGTTAAGGACTCCTCGGGTGAGCCCATGTGCTTCCTCTTGCACATCTCCTTTCGAGGGAGCTCCTCAATGGGAGTCTCTGAGGAGGACACAGAAGAGCAGGTACCCTGAACAGGGGTGTCCTGTGGCTTCTATCCCAGTGTCCCAGGGGGGATGGTCCGTGACAGCTGTAGCTCAGGGGGTGAAAACTGGGGTTCTGACATCAGAGGAGTGCTGCCTGAAGCAAGAGCCCTCTCCATCACGTGGAAACCAGGCCTGCCTGAAGATGGATGGCAGCCCGGAACCGAGAAAGACAACCTCGGGACCGGGGTCAAACCCCGCTCCGATGAACCCTCCCCCATGGATGGAGCCTCAAGCAGGATTGGCACAGATGCAGCTATCAGCACCAAGGATGGAACTCAGGATAAAGACGGCTCCATACCCCGGGCCAACACGCCCGTTCCCCAATCCCCAGATTGAGGAAGGACTGGTTCACTGGGAACCAAAGACCAAAAAGACAAACTCAAAGCCAGAGTGAGATGTACCGTGGCACCGAGGTGATAGGTTCGAAGAAGGATGTCACAGCAGAAGGCTTCGGAACTGAGATGATTGAAGGAGGAGTGTAAAACGGAGTCAGTGGATAAGTCAACCCAAGCCCTGCAGGTGGATGGGTCTTAGAAAGTGTGGGGATCCCCCTGGCTAAGAACAGCTGCTTCACAAGACGCACCACGTCATGTTCCAACAGGCTCCTGGTAGATCTAGTGGATACTCTGGACAAGGGGTCAGGATGTTCGATGAAGGGACTATACGCTTGGCCCAGAACCGGATATACAGAAGGGAAGTATCAGGTCCGTGGTGCAAGGTCTGCCGACACTGAAGTCTCAAGTTTCGAGACCGGAATTAAGGGGGTCAAATCCAGTCAGGTTGGTACAACGCTTGGTGCTGAAGTGACACTCGGAACCGAAAAGGTTGGTTCAAAATGGTAGCTAATGGAGTAGTCGAAGGTGTGCCCTGAGCCAAAGTGGCTACAGGTGCCAAAGTCAAAATAGACGTAGTAAGGTCTATGATCGGTGCCGGATGCCGGACCTGTGCCGAAACCGGCGCTGGTATCAAAGGTTTCGTGATGGTCAGAGCCGAGGAAGATGGAACAGTAGAGGTAGATTTATGCTCCGAAGATAACTTTGGGACCTTTGATTTCCCAGGCTTGCTCTGATCACCCGATGGTGAAGAAGGAACAGAGTGGGATCTCTTTTTGTCCTTAGTAGGAGGGGTTGAGACCTCCATCGCAGAAATGGCCTCTGAGAAGAGAGACATGAGTAACCTTTCAGGATGAGTTTATTTCTGCGCTCGTTAAGAGCGAGTTGACTGAAACTCTGACAAATGTCACACAGAGGCTACGCCGAAATGTGGGGCACTCCCAAACAGTATACACAGTCATCATGACAATCACTATTAGGTAACTTGCCATTACATGAAACACAATGCTTAAAACCTGAAGTACTCTTCTTATCCCACATCTTGATAGAAAGACACTACAAGCAAACTGTATAATCTAGAATAAAGTCAAACGCCATTAAAAAAAGTTACAAATATGACAATACACTGGTATGTAGAGAAAAAAGGGAAACACCTTAATAAAAGCCAAAGCTAATAGGTTAAGCAGGAAAGACAATACCAGCTATGGTATTGAAGAAATACCACAAGGGTAAGGGAGGAAAGGCTGTACCAACAATGGTACTTGAAAGTTTACCAATTGCAACAACGGATAGAGGGAAAAAGACAAGGTTAGACAGAAGAAAAGACACTGGAAATACTAATCGCTTAATAAAATATGAAGATATCAAAAATTTTCCACACAAATATCAAAAAAGTTCCACTTAGCTGAGAGCTCGGCTGAAATGCAGCTTTATGGCTACGTGGCAAATGAGATCCGAGGTAACAGGGAGAAGGGCATTCTGGGTACAGACTGTTTTGAGAGTTTTATTTTTGGCTGGCGCGAGCTTGGTAAAAAGGCTGACTCGGTTCTGAGCCTCATCAGTGATGAATGGAAAGAAGATTAACAACATCAAATCTATTATTATAGTAGTATATTCCTTTAGTTTCTAGGTCTTAAACTGAATTTTATAAGTCACAGTAAACACAGTAATAATTATGTTTCTAATAGTTCAAATTAAACAACTGTACTATGTCCTTCATATTGATCATCAGATCGGGGGATCCCTGGTGGTCTAGTGTTTTGGATTTGGTACTCTCATGGCCATGGCCAAGGTTTGATTACCAGTCAGGGAATAAATAAATTAATTAATTAATTAATTGATTGATTGATTGATTGATTGATTAATTTTACATCTGTTTACCAGGAAAGTCTGACTGGACACAGGTCCTTTTTTAGTGGAGGCCCAGGGAGAAAAGCTCCAGGAAAAAATATAAACATAAACACTGTAGAAGTTGACAAACTTACAAGGACATTACATGAGCATACAATAGTATTTACACAATGATGAGAAATACATTTACCAGAGGTAGCATCAACATAATATGCAAAACAAAATGAAATTTGATTTTAGTGAGTTGCAGTGTAAGTTCAGGAATAGGAGTAAGATACCACCCAATGAGCAGTATATGGTTAACTATACAGAGGGTAGTATTAGCCAAGAGAGTTACAGGTTCAAAGCCAAGCATTATTCAAGTGTGCTGTTAGTAGCTTTTTAAATTGTGCTGTGGAGGAGCTGGAGATAATGGGGAACAGTAGTGTACTCCAGATTTTAGGGATGACGTTTGAGAAGAGGATGTTTCAATTTCAGTTTCAATGGATTTTTTCCCATGTCCCTTATGGATACAGATAGTTTATAAATGCCTGGCCTTAACTGCCTATTTGGATACAGGACATAATTATTCTTTTGGGAAAACAGGGCTAGGCTTAGAAAGCCCCCCCCCCCCCCCAGTTCGTTAGCCTGAACTCAATCTATGAATCACTAAATTACTGCTGAGGTAGCCTTAGCTATATGGGAAGAATACCATGGCTAGCTATATTTGAGAGTTGGAAGGAAAAGGATTCAGGAGCCCCTGGAGAATAGTCCTTGCAAAGCTTGATATAGATCTAGAGAAGGAATCAAGTTTATAGTGCTTTGTAAAAGTATATACAGAGGACCAAATAGCAGCTTCTAGAATACTTCTAGAATCCAACACTTTCCCAAAAGCAGTAGATGAAGCCAAGACCCTGTAGAGTGGTTACATTGACCCTCCTTGGATTAGATTTGTTATGGTGAGTATAACAAAAGATAGTAGCCTTAGACCACCATTTGGAAATAGTCTGTTTTGGCACATGTGCTTTCTTCTTATATTCACAAGAAATGAACATTTTCTGAAGATCTGAAAGATTTAGTTCTGTCAAGATAGTACCTAAGTTGTCTGTGGACATCCAGGGTATGGGATATCCATTTTCCCTCATTTAAAGGCTCAGGAGAGAAAATGGGGAGATGGATAGCTTGGCTTAATGTAAACATGGATACAACTTTAGGCATAAAGAAAGATTAATTCTCAAAGACATCCTATCCCTACGGAAAATGCGATAGGGTTGACTCATCATAAGAGCTTGCAACTCAGATACCTTTCTTGCAGAGGTCAGGACAATCAGTAAAATTGTTTTCCGTGTTAAGAACCTCAAGTCAGCCATATTAGTTGGTTCAAATGAAGAAAGTTTTAGTTTGATGTTGGGGTGTATCAAACATCCCTGGTCTTGTGTGAGTAGATCCAGTCTGTGAGCAAGCTTGTGGTAACTGCCCCTTGCCACTTTCAAAAAAAGAGAGAACCACAGTTGCTTGGGCCAGAAGGGAATCACAATAGTAATCCTGGGGGATTGCTTCTGAATCTTCGGAAGTCCCTAGATATTAGTGGAAAGAGTAGAGAGGCATACAGGAATATTCCTGTCTAAAGAAAAGAAAAGAAAAGGTATCTGTCTTCCAGCCCTTCTCCCATGGTATCCTGGAACAGGCAAATGTGTCTACTTGAAGAATTATGCATAGATGGATCAAATCATGGAAGACTTCCCTGATCTACTTTCCATTCATGAGGTTCTGCCCTGGTCCTGCTCAGGTTGTGTGCCACAAAATCTTGCTCTGACAGAATTTGGGATGACTGCAGACTGAAACTGTGCTTTGAAGCTATATTCCAAGCTAACATGGCTAATCTGCAAAGGTGGTATGACCTGGATCCCCCTAGCTTTCTGATGCACCACATGAATGTGGTATTATATGCAGCCACTTGAAGAGGTCCTGGGACCAAAAATTGCTTAGAAAAATAAGTATATCTAGTTGCTCTTTGTGGCCTAACTGTGACTGATTCAATAGACATCTGGATACAGAAAGCTTATAAGTATATTTTTGGCACTAAATCTGTTATCAGTGATAGTCAACTAAACTGCTGCATTTATTAATTTGCTTGAGATTGCTTGTCTTGGTGTCTGCATTTTGTTTTAGTTAACAAAACTGCTGCATTTATTAATTTGCTTGAGATTGCTTGTCTTGGGGTCTGCATTTTGTTTTCTGTTTTACTGATAGTTAACAAAACTGTAGTGCTGTCAGGAGCGGCCTTAGGTCAACTGGTGCCCTAGGCAAAAGGGCTCCATGATGCCCCCCCCACAACACCACCCAGTGCCCCATCCTGGTCTATCTACACCAAATAAATACAGGAAAAGTGCCCCTGCTAGAGCAGTGCCCTAGGCGGCCGCCTAGTTGGCCTATGCCTAAGGCCGGCTATGAGTGCTGTTATTATTTGCTTGATATTTCTGGTCACTGTCTAGATACTGTTCAACTGGTTTCATAGCGGGGGTTGTCTACCTTCTTTTGAACCAAGCCTTCCAAGGTGTGAGGCACAGCTTTTTGTGTTATCTGATTCCCTGAGGCTCTTAATTTTTCATTTATAATACTGTATAAGGAGTTACAATTCTGTGAGACAGTATCAGTATCTAGTTGCTCTTTGTTGCCTAACTGTGACTGATTCATTAGACATCTGGATACAGAAAGCCTATAAGTATATTTTTGGCACTTAATCTGTTATCAGTGACAAGTCAACTAAACTGCTGCATTTATTAATTTGCTTGAGATTACTTGTCTTGGTGTCTGCATTTTGTTCCCGCCCTCCTTCTTGGTGTCTTGTTTTTATACTTGGTGGTTTTGCTGTTGCCCGCCCCTACTGTAAATAATATATGGGACACTCTTCCCAGTCTAGTGTCATTAGTTCATTCTACCTCATACAGAGAGAACATTTGAGAAGGTCAACCCACTTAGGTTCTTAATCATGAATTATCTTCTGTTCCTCCTTTCTCTCTTTCCACTTTACTAAAAAAAAAAACTTTGCTAGAATCTCCTTGTGTGCTTTGACTGAATGTGCTTCTTAGCACTTTTTAACTGTTCAGAGTTGAATAAAACAATAATTGAATTCAGTTCAGAATACAGTTTGAATAAATTGCATTTATTTAAATTGTATTTGCTTTAATACTGCTACACACTCAAGTGTACTTGAATTGTTTTTAGTGCTGTTTTAGCTGCTTTTCTGTAAAAAAAAAAATCTAAGCTTGTTTCCTGCCTTTCCTGTAACTAGTCTAGTCCAGATACAGATTTGCTCCATCCAGGACTGTTTGTAAGCTTCTGCGACCCCCCAAGCCTTTCTGTGTTTGAGGGAAGCCTTCTAGATTATCAGTGTGAGTGGTAAGCACTAGGTAGCCTATCTACCACAAGAGGAATGGGTTCTGGCTCAGAAATTGTAGTTTATTGGCCGTTTAGGCTGTTTTTACCTATCTCTTTCAACTTTCTGGTTTAAAAGTCTGCATTTGCGCTTGTTTCCCCCTGTTTCTTTAACTAGTCTAGTCCAGATACAGATTTGCTGTATCCAGGATTTTTTGTAAGATTCTGAGCCCCCCAAGCCTTTCTGTGTTGGAGGGAAGCCTTATAGCTTTATCAGTGGGAGTGGTAAGCTCTAGGTAGCCTATCTACCACAAGAGGAGTGGTTTCTGGCCCAGAAATTGTAGTTTATTGGCCATTTGGGCAGTGTTTTCTCTCTCTTTCAACTTTCTGGTTTAAAAGCCCACATTTGCTCTTGTTTCCCACCTTTCCTGTTACTAGTCTAGTACAGATACTGATTTGCTGCATCCAGTGCAGTTTGTAAGCTTCTGAGCCCTCCCCAAGCCTTTCTGTGTTGGAGGGAAGCCTTCTAGCTTATCAGTGAGTGGTAAGCACCAAGTAGCCTATCTACCACAAGAGGAGTGGTTTTCTGGCCCAGAAATTGTAGTTTATTGGCTGTTTGGGCAGTTTTTCCATCTCTTTCAACTTTCTGGTTTAAAAGCCCGCGTTTGTGCTTGTTTCCCACCTATCCTGTAACTAGTCTATCCAGATACAGATTTGCTGTATCCAGGACTGTTTGTAAGCTTCTGAGCAGTGCCAAAAATTCTGCTCTTCAATTTGCCCCTTAGATCTGTTACTTCTCTCCTCTCCTGCACTTTTACTAGCTTATTAGTCTAGCACTTTACCAGACATCTTGTAGCAATTATTGTAGCACACAAAAGTGCTACCAACACTAAACATTCTACAAGGAAACAGCTCCAGTACCTATTATGAATGCCCACCCCTCCAGGAATGTTTAAAGGTCAGTTCCCTGTGCTTTCTCGTATTAATCTGGTGAACCTAGGCATCCTGAGGTAATGTAGCAACTATCTCATGTACACTGACAACCCTCTCCTCTTACCTCCCAACACTCAGACTTGGGAGAGATGCACTTATAAATACAAATTGGAAGCCACGCACTCTCCAGCCAAGACCGGAATAGCTGGCCAAGAGGAGAAGGTCAACACTGGCACCACACCACATGGAACACATAGCCCTCCAGAACACACACCAGCTCTGCCTTCACATAAAAACACAAACCACACACCCACCTTTGCTGAGGCTCTCAATAAAAATCTGCCCAAACAGCAGAGCCCTCCAAGGCAGAAACACACTCGATCACCACAACACAACACTAATCACAAGACACGTAACTCTCCTAAACAGTGTCCCACTCAACCAAAGCCCCTAAGGCAAAACAACATGCCCAACACACTAGTCATAGGTGACTTGATAGTGAGGCACATTGATGTCCCACTCATTAGGTTAAATAAGGAGAAAGTAACAGTCAGCTGTCTGTCAGGTGCCAGGATCCACCATGTAACGCATGTACCCAGGTCTTTCAACAACAGGTACAAATATGACTCTGTTATTGACCATGTGGGTGTGAATGACCTGAGATGTACCTCCCTGGACTACATGAAAAGAGACATGGAGAAGCTCTCAGATTATGTAGCCCAGGCGGGTATGACCCTAGCCCTGAAAAGTCTCCTACCATCACCCAGAATGATACTACAGTACAAGCAGAAAATGACTGATTTCAACAATTGGTTAAGTTTTTGGCGTCATTCTAAAGGGATCCAGTATCTGTCTGCCTAGCATGATATGACTGACAGACCTCAATGCTTTGCCAGAGATGGCCTGCCATCTGTCACCCCTGGGCTTCCGGATACTGGCCAAGGCTCTTGCCACCCCTATAGTGCCTTTTTTAGGCAGTGTTCCAAAGACCAAATTACCACCATTACAGCTGCAAACAAATGCAATCTGAGGGTCATGCTGCTCAATGCTAGAAGCCTAAATCTCAAAATGCAGTCGCTCGAAGCACTCCTTAAAATGGAGAACAGTGACATTTGTGCTGTATCAAAGACCTGGTTCAAGGCAGCAGAAAGCACAACTGCACTGCCAGGCTATAACTCATTCCACACCTTTCGGCCCCAAAACTTGGACCGCAACTCCAAAGGCGGTGGTGTTTCCATATTCATAAAGGATGTGCACACCTCCAGACTGGTAGCCTGACATAATGCATCAGAGATACTTCAGGTACAGCTAACATTGGGGAAGACAGCGATTCAGGTCATTGCCTGCTACAGGTCTCCAACCATGTCCAAAGACTAACACTCTGCGTTCCTAAGCACCCTGGAGAATATTAGGGCCCGACCTAACACTCTCATATTGGGTGACTTCAACTACCCCTCCATTAACTGGGAAAACTACTCATGTACGAATACAATTGCCCAATGTTTCCTGGAATTCATTAATTCCAATGCCCTGGACCAGCTCATTCTTAGCCCCACTACAAGTAGCAACATCCTTGACCTGGTCATTACTAACATGGGTGACCATTGCTCTACACCAACAGTCAACTCTTCCCTGGTTAGATCCGACCACAAACTACCCGTGTTGGAAATCCACATCCCTCCCACCCGCCTCCCCCGCACCCCCGCAAAGATAACCACCACGAAAAACTACTCCAAAGCTAACTCTGGACTCCCTAAAAACAAAGATGGCTAACTTCACGGCACCCATGCACATGGAGAATAGTTACATGACCACCGAATCATACACCAATGTACTGTACGAACATGTACACAAACACATAGGTCTCGCCATACCCAATAAAACCAAGGCGCTCTCCTCCAAAAAAAGGAAGGCAATCTGGTGGTCCTCTGCCATAAACAAACTCTACAACAGAAGGAGGAAACTGATGTGGAATAAGGTGAAGTCCCAAAACTAGAAAAACTCCCTTATCAGTCTCAACAAAAAGTTGAGATCCCTCATCAAACCCTCTAAAGCTAGCTATGAAAACAGAATTGCAGCAGATAGTAAAGACAACCTCAAGGCCTTCAATAGTTATGTAAAGAATCTCCACAGAAATACCCATATTTGCTCTGAGCTACTGCACAATGGTACCTCCTATACCGAGCCAACAGATATTGCCAATATACTGGCTGACAGATTCTGTGACAACTTTACCCCTCTCTCCCCCACCAAAGGACCAATCACAATACCAGTAGATTGCCAGGCACCCAGTATTACTGCTGCACAGGTTAAAACAGCACTGTTCAAAGCCAAGAATACAGCTTCTATGGGACCTGGCAATATCCCTGGCTGTGTTCTACATGAACTACAGAGTGAACTGGCATCTCACCTGTGTGCCCTGTTCAATCACAGCCTCAGCTCAGGCTTTGTCCCTACCAAATGGTGCACTGCTACAGTCATCCCTCTCCACAAAGGAGGAGTGACTACAGACCCTGGGAACTATCACCCCATTAGCCTGATGAGTCTTATATGCAAAGCTATGGAACGTATCATCATGGACATAATAAACAAAGATATAGGGAATCTCCAAACTCTGGATCCCACACAGTTTGGTTTTGTGAAGGGTAGATCATGCCTGCTCAACCTGCTCGACTTCTTTGAGTCAGTCACTAAAGCTGTGGATGAAGGCAAGGTGGTTCATACAGCCTACATTGATCTGGCCAAGGCCTTTGATAACCATTCCCTACTAAGAAATCATAGAGAAACTCACTAAGCTAGGCATCAACCCCTTTATCACTAGGTAGGTTGCAAACTGGCTCACAGATAGAACCCACAGTGTGAAAGTAGCTGACTCCAAGTCACACTTCCGACCTGTTACAAGTGGAGTCCCACAGGGTTCGATCCTGGGTCCTCTCCTGTTTGGTATCTACTTCTCTGAAGTCCAGGCCAACACGAAGGGACTCTGACTGACAACATTCACAGATGATTGCAAATTGGGAGCTATTATTAGCTCCCCAAGTGATGTTGACATCCTACAGAAAAGCCTCACTGAGACCAACGACTGGTGTCAGAACCATGGCCTTAAGCTCTATACTAAAAAATGTGCCATCATCTCCTTTGGGAAAAACCTGGTTCCCATGAATTACTACATCGATGGTAGTCCACTGAACACAGAAGGAGTTATAAGAAATCTGGGAACACAGGTTGACAGCAACCTCTCTTTTGACCACCACATTGTCACTGTGGTCAGAAAGTCCTTCTATGTGGCACATCTCATTACTAAGGGTTTTGCATCCAGGAAGAAAGAGGTCATTGTCTCCCTCTACTCTTCCCTCATTAGGCCAGTCATCGAGTACAATGCCCCATTTGGCAGGTACCTCACTAGGCACCTGCAACAACTGGAGAGGCCTCAAAAGTACCTCACAAAGAGAATCCTGGGCCTTGTCCTATACGGACAGGCTCAAAAAACTCTAGCTATTCTCTGTTTCATATCGCCTACTTAAAGGCAATTTCTGCTTGACTTACAAATCCAAGTCTGACCCAGCTCTGTTAGAAATGTTACATCTAAAGAAATCCCAATCCCTCTGCACCACATGATCCAGAGACCTCAAACTCATTACCACAATCAACAGAACAAGCTGGAGGGACATGTTCATAACCTAGAGACTGCCCGTGCTATGGAATAGACATCTCATACATGTCAAACAGGGCACCTCACTGGCCCTCTTCAAGAGAAATCTTGATGAGTGGATGGGAAATAAAAAATTCACCCCAGGGATCACTCCAGTGGCTCTACTCGACACAGGCACTGGGAACTAAGGTCAGGTGGCACAATGCCAGAGTAATCCTATGGGCTAGGCTTGTAAAGGCTCCAGGGCCATTAGCTTAGTACACATCTATGAACCTAAGTGTCCTGATCAGGGCAAGCATCTCCTTGACATGTAGGTGCTTGTATCTGTCCTTGGTGTCCTACACCCCCTGCAATTATATCCCTCCTGAAAATGCTCTTCAAGCAAAGTCAAAAGCACCTGCGATGACTGACTGCTTTGGAGGAGGAAGGAAGAAGGGAAGACCTGGATTTAAGGACATCTGTTGTCTATACCAAAATATCTCTCTTCTGACAAACTCCAACACTGGGATCTGAGATAAAGGGTGCTGATGCTGGGACAAAAGAGATTTCAAATACCACAGTATCTTTCTCATGTGGAGTCTTGCCAGATGTATCATGAGATTCATAGATGCACTGAGATCCCATATCCTGAGGTATTCCCTTGCAGTGATCAAAGTCTGAGTGGAAAACCTTATAAATAGATCTAAATAAAGATATATTTTCCTGTGGAAGAAAATACTGTTTGAACTGAGGTGTCTAGCTGACATCCCATGAACACAATCCCATGGGAATGAGTCAAGAAAGACTTTAGAATGTTCTCTTGGAATCCTAGTTTGTGCAAGAGCTCTCTTATCCTAGACAGAGATTCCTGACACCTTGAAAAAGATTCTACAAAGATACGCAAGTCATCTACATAAGGAAAAATGTGGATACCATGGAGCCTGCAATTAGCTATAATTAGAGCTAGACATTTTGTGAATACTCTTGGTGCAGTAGATAGTCCAAAGTTAAGGCAGATAACTGATAATGTGATCCAGACACACAAAACCTTAAGGAACACCTGATGTCTGGAGATGTGAGGATAAGCATCTTTTAAGACTACTGCGGTGGTGATGCTGCGGTAGCATTGTCACCTCACAGTAAGACATTGTCTGGTTCGATTCTCAGCTAGAGCGTCCCCTGTGTGGAGACATGCGTGAATGGGAGTGCCTTCGTTGAAGGTTGTGCATCAGGGCCGGCAACTCGGCACGTAAAAATCTACTGCCAATCATTAGCAGACCGGAGTTCTGCTGTGGCGACCCCTAACCGGGAAAAGCCGAAAGACACAACAACAACAACAACAACTCTTTCAAGTTTCATGGTAACAGGCTGTGAAGTCATAACATTTTGAACTTGGGCATTATCACAAACAGGTTTATGAAAGGAATATCCAGAACTGGTCTGCAAGAATTTTCTTTCTTTAGCACTAGGAACATCCTTGACTAAAAACTCTCCCCCATCTGGTAAGAGAAAATTGTTCTTTCACTCATTGGGACAGCATGTGATGAAGAAAAGGTAGAAACTTAGAGTCTGATCTGCAGGCTGAGGGATGACCCCCTGGAAAGGAGGAATTTCTTCCCACTGCCACCTGTAACCTTGATGAATGATTTTCAGAACAAATTTGTCTGAAACAATGTGTTACCAAAGAGAAAAATGGAGATTCAGATGTTCTAAATGAGAAGAGGGACCAGGGCGTGGGGGTCACAAGGTCTCTTAAATAGTCACTCAGACTTGTTGAACTGCCCTTGGTTTTGTGGGGGGGGGGGGCAAACTTCTTTTTGGAACCAATTGCTATTTCTGCTTAAACATCTGTTTGCCTAATTCTGTTGAGGATGTTTACACTGTTTTTTTCCAAAACTGGATGAGGAGAAAGAAAATCCCTTGGACAATTTGGAAAAGGAGGACTGAAAAATCTTAGAGAATCCTTGGATCAGCTTGCCCCTTTCATCAATGAGGCCAAACACTAAATCTATATCCAATGCAGAATTTAAAATCTCATTTTTATATAATCTTGGAAGTTCTGAGAATGCAAAAAAGCAAACCTCCTTAAAACAGTATGAGTGGCCATAGCTCTGTAAGAAGTATCAACAGAGTCATACACACACTGGAAACAGTGAGCAGTGACATGTGCAATAGAAGAAACTTACATTATTTAAAGCAGATTTTTCTTCACAAGAAGAAACCGTAGATAAAAAATTGCTCATACTTTCACATTTTATCAGAACAAACTTTAACATATGAGCCTGACAATTCAATGTGGAATAAATGTATTTATTTATTTGGTTGTTTGTTTGTTTGTTTGTTTGTTTATGAATTTGATATTTGTTAACCAGGAAAGTCTCACTGGGCCAGGAAGTGCCCATTGTTAGTGCAGGCCCAGGGAGAAATGCTCCACAGTCTTTCAAAATCAAGTGCAGATATTTTAAATCACAAAAGTATCATGCTACTGAGAAAAACACAGACTGTGTTTCATAGTATGGTAGAATAAAAAAAAATAACATGAGTTAGAGAAAATATGTGAGGAAAAACTCAATAGTCATATTTGTTACACAGATTAGTATATGACAGCTGAAACCTGAGATAATTATAGTAAAATATTTAAAGAAATATCAGAGAAAACATGATTAAAAAATAAGTAATCTCCATGGTATCCCCGAAGTCTCAAAACAACCCACTAAAGTGTAGTGGGTCTAAAAACAAAACAGTGTAAGAAACTTCTCTGTGTGGAAGATTTTCAGTCCATATATTTCTAGTTAATCACTGTATATTAATCAGATCAGACAATAGTAGTAGAAGTAGCGAACGTAAACTCGTCAAGTCAAAAAGTAATAATAGAAAATATATAATTCTACAGCATTACTAAGTATTCGAAAGTAATCCAAACAAGGCAGGCAGTCTGTTTCCAGTCGAAAATCCTTTATTAAGTACACAGACAAGCGATCCAAGTAAAACAAAAATAGAGTAATAATTTCCTCACACGATTTCTAAATATATATATATACTTTTTATCAGGCATGGGAGTGGTTTATTGTGCTGTAAAATAAAGTGTTATTGGTACACATGTTAAATTCACATCCCTTCCCCCATCAGTGTGACATTCGAGCTGGTCCTGCTCTACCTAGTAGCTGTCATAATAATATATAGCCCTAATGTACTTTAATGGTACATCTTATTTAACCAAATTATTAAGTAGATTATTAAGTCTGTGATTTTATACAAGGCAATATACTACACAGCTGGAAATATATCAACCTTAGTTCATTTTGCGATCAAAAATTATATATAAATATATACATATACATTTTGCATGTAAAAATCAGTTTCTATTTTCATAACCTATTGTCAACAAAGATCACTTTCGTCCTTCTAGACTTCTTCAGGTCTGTGTACAAGAACCCTACAAACCTATATAATTGTATAATTAGTTAGTATTGTTATTACCGTCATTCTGAATAAAGTGGAAAAAAAAAGAACCAGAAAAAATATAAAAATAAAAAAAAATAAAAAAAAAATATATGTATGATGATAGAAACAAAATATACACTTAAATTTCAAATGATTTAAAATGGTATTTAAAACCAATTTGTAGAAAACATAAAATAAAATAAAATTAGTCATGTAAACAATGTGGCAATTTTCTAAGTTCCAATGCACTTTTAATTGAACAGTAGTAGTTTAGTCCAGGCTTTCTAAAAGAGTTCAGCTTTAATTGCCACATGAGTTCATGTTTCTCGAGAATATTCGGGATGTCTCCTTCAAGATCATCCATGTCTATGCGATCCAGGATCTGGAACTTAAAACCTGTGTGTCTTTTATGAAGAGAAAGGTGTTTGGCTAGTGCATTATTTTACATCAGAGCGGATTTCCGACAGATGACATGAAATCCTTCGCTTGAGTTTATTTACAGTCTTGCCCACACAGAATGTATCACATTCATTGCACTGTGCCCTGTAAATTACTTTTTTAGTGTTACGGTCACCCCCTGCACTGGTTTTAATGATCTTCTTTAAATAAGGACAATAAAAACTATCACCTTGCTGTATAAATATACAAAATGTACAATTAGTTTCACATCTTTTAGTGCTTGAGAAAAGCACTAAAAGGTGTGAAACTAATTGTAAATTTTGTATATTTATACAGCAAGGTGATAGTTTTTATTGCCCTTATTTAAAGAAGATCATTAAAACCAGTGCAGGGGGTGACCGTAACACTAAAAAGGTAATTTACAGGGCACAGTGCAATGAATGTGATGCATTCTATGTGGGCAAGACTGTAAATAAACTCAAGCGAAGGATTTCATGTCATCTGTCAGAAATCCACTCTGGATATAAAAATAATGCACTAGCCAAACACCTTTCTCTTCATAAGACACACAGGTTTTAAGTTCCAGATCCTGGATCGCATAGACATGGTGATCTTGAAGGAGACATCCCGAATATTCTGGAGAAACATGAACTCATCTGGCAATTAAAGCTGAACTCTTTTAGAAAGCCTGGACTAAACTACTACTGTTCAATTAAAAGTGCACTGGAACTTAGAAAATTGCCACATTGTTTACATGACTAATTATATTTTATTTTTTCTACAAATTGGTTTTAAATACCATTTTAAATCATTTGAAATTTAAGTGTATATTTTGTTTCCATCATCATACGTATATTTTTTTTTTTTTTTTTTTTCTGGTTCTTTTTTTTTCCACTTTATTCAAAATTATGGTAATAACAATACTAACTAATTATACAATTATACAGGTTTTTAGGGTTCTTGTACACAGACCTGAAGAAGTCTAGAAGGACGAAAGCGATCTTTGTTAACAATAGGTTATGAAAATAGAAACTGATTTTTACATGCAAAATGTATGTGTATATATTTATATATAATTTTTGATCGCAAAATGAACTAAGGTTGATATATTTCCAGCCATGTAGTATATTGCCTTGTATAAAATCACAGACTTAATAATCTATTTACTAATTTGGTTAAATAAGATGTACCATTAAAGTACATTAGAGCTATATATTATTATGACAGCTACTAGGTAGGGCAGGACCAGCTCGAATGTCACACTGATGGGGGAAGGGATGTGAATTTAACATGTATACCAATAACACTTTGTTTTACGGCACAATAAACCACTCCCACGCCTCATAAAAAGTAGATAAAAAGTATATATATATTTAGAAAGCTTGTGAGGAAATTATTACTCTATTTTTGATTTACTTGGATCGCTTGTCTGTGTACTTAATAAAGGATTTTCGACTGGAAACAGACTGCCTGCCTTGTTTAGATTACTTTCAAATACTTAGTAATGCTGTAGAATTATATATTTTCTATTATTACTTTTTGACTTGACGGGTTTACGTTCACTACTTCTACTACTATTGTCTGATCTGATTAATATACAGTGATTAACTACAAATATATGGACTGAAAATCTTCCACACAGAGAAGTTTCTTACACAGAAAACATGATTATAGACCATGTGGGGAAAGTGATATCTTAGTTTGAGAGATGGTGCTCATATTATGTTTATATAATGAAGAAGGATGGAGAGGAGGAGATTATAAGAAGAGAGTAGAGTGCCTTCAGGTAACTTAGGTGTGTAGGGAGGAAAGAAAAAGAGGTTGAGGAAAGGTCTGCAGACATGAATTGGATAAGGTAAGGTAGTGGGAAAAACAAAAAAGAGGCTGCAGAGGGTTGTGAAGTGTAATTTTTGTTGAAGGGGGTGAATGAAGTATAATGAGTAAGTTCAGCCAAGACTGGCACAGGAGCAAATCCAAGATTTTGTAAAGTATTCTTTTAGGGAGCATTTAAACGTGGGTAGGTTAGAAACAGTTCTGGTGATTAAAGGTAACAAGTTCAATTTTTTTGCTACTGAGTATGAGCATAGGCTTTGTCCGGGTGATTTACTTGGTTTATTTATAGAGATAAGTTGTTTGTCTTCTGATCTAAGAGTTCTTTTAGGGAACTATATGTTGATTAAGGGGGTAAGAGCTGGACAGGCTAATGGTTTGTGTATGATTTTATAAATTGTTATAAACTGAATGTGGGAGAGTTGGAGGGAGAGTTCCAGCCAGTTAAGGGCATGCACAACTTTACAGTAATAGGTAAAGGAGAACAAATTAGTAGCAAACATGGCAATTTTGTTGTAGCATGTTTCAAGTTTGTTTTTTTATGGTGAACAGTAAATTGGTTAGACTTGGTGCTGCACAGAGTATGGAAGGCAGAAGGTACGTTTTGGCTAGAGTACTTTTTGTGGGTGTGCTCAGAAAATGTTTGCTTCTGTATAGTATCCCTAGTTTTTGATGGGTTTTCTTGACATTGCTTTGAACATGGAGGTCAAATTTAAGATCATCATCTATTATGACTCCTAATAGCTTGGTATGGTGGACTAATTCAATTTCAGTGCCATTTGCCAAAAAGATTTTGAAAGATGCTTTGTTAGGGGTGTAAGTTTCTGGGGTAAAGAGGAAGTTTGTTTTCTGGGGGTAGAGTAGGAGTTGTGCTCTTATAAGCCATGTTTCAATGGAGATGACAACTTGCCAAGTGATTTTTTTTTGGGGTGAGTTAAGGTGTTTTGAAGAGTAGATGATGGTAGAGTCATCCACATAATGAATCTAGGTGCCTTCTCAAGAAGATGATTGTAGGTTATTGATAAAAATATTCAATAGTAGAGGGCAAGGGATGGATCCTTGTGAGACTCTTGTGGAAGTCGGAAGGTATGCAGAGATGGATCCTTGCCATTTTACAGTTTGTTGCCTGTTGGCAAGGTAGCTATAGAACCACTGAACAGATGGAGATGATAGGCCCAGGATGGAAAGTTGATTGAAGAGTTTACTGTGAGAGACTATGTCAAAGGCTTTTGATAGATCTAGGCATACTGCAGATACAAGTTTATTAGAGTTGCGAGTTTTATCATCAGTGTCTGTAAATGATAGTAATAATAAATAATAAAAGCACAGTAAACCACAGAGTTCACATCACAGGGAATATTGAAAAGAACACTGATGGACAGACTCAGACAAATAAAGAAAAACAATATCTAAACTATGCTTCACTATATTACTGACTGAATCTAAGAGAATTACTGTTCCCCTAGTTAACTTACTACCATAAGGCAAGATGCTGTGGGTGAGAGTCCTTCTAGTCAGGCTTCCCAAACACTCAATACTCAATTATCTGAGATTTCTCTTTGTAATATCTGAAATATAATTTTCATGAAGGCTAGCAGAATGACCTCATCTGGTCACCTGACTCTAGGTTCTCACAGTATTTCCCTGAGGCAGTGATTTAGCACAGATGGCCACAATACACATCCAAATGTTTATGGCAGTGCCTGGGGCCTCCAATCTTTTCACTGAGCTAATGGACAAAGACTCTTCCCCAGACCCACTGGCTCCAGTCCTATTCAGTGCTGTGGGGTGCCTTTTAATGATTTAACAGCTCATTTACATTTCCCTTATTTTTCTTACAGTCAACCTCTGCTGTGCCAGTATCCTATACTAAAACAAACATTTACTTCAGCTACAATAATACATGTGCATTGCTCTTCATTTCAGCAGGGTGCACTGTTGATATATTTCAGCACAAGCAAAGCTCACAAACACATTTTCAGCACAAGCATCTGTACAAAATCAGTTTGATATACAAATGACACATAGTTCTAATATATTTGTAACACAAGCATCTTATATAAATCAGTTTAATATTCAAAGGGTATAATTCTTTACAAAACCCCAGCTGACTATGCTGGCACTTGCCCATATCATCACAGTGAGTATAGTACAACTTTTTATATCTATTAACTTGTTTCAAGACATGGTTTCATAGCTGTCAGAATAGTTGCCAATTTCTGTCATTTTTATTTTTTTGCCAGTTAATCCAAGCTTTGTCTCTGTCTTTCATAAGGAGTTTGCATTAGTTGGTGAGCCATGGGGTATAGCTGTTTTTAATTCTTTTTGTATGCTGTGGGGCTAAGGTGTTAAGAATATTTAGAAATGCTGCATTGAAGTATTCAGCTGCATCATTTAAGGGGAGTCTTTTATATGGATGGACCAGTTAACTGCTTTCAGAGCTTCAATGAAAGACTTCTTGGAAAAACTGCAGAGATTATAGGTAGTTTTGAGCTTATGTTTCTTTGTTAGCTGTGTAATACTCCTTTGGGTATAAGCTGGCAGGTAGTCACTTAGTGTATCAGGGAGAGTACCTGAGGAGGTAAAATTAGATGGACTGGTAACCAGAATCCAGTCCAGGATAGATTGTTGGGAGTTATTTTTGCATATCTTGCTGGTGTATTAATAAGTTGAGTGAATCCAAAGAGGTTCATCCTGTCGATTGCTGAATTTACAGATAAAGACTGCCTGTCAATGTTGACAACACCCAGGAGGATAATTTCATTTGTGATTGTACCTGCTATCCAAAATAGTATGTTTTGAAGTATTGGAATGTTCTGTCCTGGGGGGTTATATAGGACAGCAATACATATGCTCTTGGCTCTACTAAGTTTTAGGAATGAGATTAGGACTTCTGCTTTTCCAAAATTTGGGATTGTGCCTGTATAGGGAGTTATTGTGAGCATATTTGGGAAGCTTATAGCTATTCCACCCGCTTTCTTGACTGTTCAATCAAGCTTAATATTATAACCGCGGGGGGGGGGGGGGTAGTATTTGGGCATCTTTTATTTCTAGCTTTAGCCGTGTGTTTGCTGTGGCTAGGATGTGTGGGTTGTGTTAGGTTATCCAGGCATAAAAAATCTGTGCTTTTGTTGCATATGCTTATAATGTTTAGAGTGATTATTCTTAAACTTTTAGGATGTATTCTTTGATTTGGGGGTTGACTGGAACTTGGGTTGGGGTGGATGTTGCCACACTGATGTATGGTGTGAAAAGACTTTATTACGGCATTTTTAGCAGAGATGGGTAGATGTATTACAGTGACACTGGGAATGACATTTTTGAGTATTTTGGGGTTACAACAGTGGAATGGAGTTATGTATGGTGGAGAAAGATTGTTTGTTTATTATGGCATTTTTAGCAGAGATGGGCAGAAGTATTACCATGACACTGGGACTGACATTTTTTAGCATTTTGGAGTTACAACAGTGGAATGGAGTTATGGGAAATATGCTTGACGAGATTTGTGAGTAGCTAGCGGGAAGATGGTTGATTGGTGAGGATAAAGTAATAATTGAGGAGTGCTTATTTATTATTACTATTGGTGGGGATGTTAGAAATGAGAGGAGGAGGAGGAGGGTGAATAAGGTGATGCAAGAGGGAAACAACATGGTTAGTTATGTAAAAATCTTGCAGTATGGTGAGGTGAGGTAATGAGCAGTGATTATAGTGTGGGGAACAGGTTGGTTTTGAGGGGGAGGGAGCAGAGTGAGATTTGAGATGGAACAGAAGTGGGTAGAGATGGTATAACAAGAAAAGTTTGTGATTGAATAGTGTAGTTAGGAACAGGATATGAGAATGAGTAGAAGAGGCAGAGTAAGTGAGGTATAACTGTAAATGTAATGGAGGTGGGTGAGAATTGGGGCTAGGGTAGGACAGCAGAGTGAAGTCTGAGTGTACTGAGGGTTGAACAGACTGGGTTGGCTCACATTGGAGTAAGTACCAGGAAAACAATCTGTAAAACTGCAGCAATACAGGAGGTAAGAGAAGTACTGACAATTTTCAAGACAGCAACACAAGCTGCAAGATAACTGTTAACATACACATAAGTTAACTGCAACAGGGAGTACTGCTGTGAGTTTGGCTTGAAATGAGGTTATAGTGGCTCATTCCAAGATCAGTCATGTGCTTCAGTGGAATCAGTTACCCCCCCCCCCCAAAAAAAAAAAACAATCAGTGAGGTAGAATGTTTATGGATATAAAGACAAGTTTTTGAGCTCTAAATACTTGACATGAGTCACAACATTTACTTTTATTGTTATGGGATTTTATTGCCTTTCCAGGGAAACCAAGGCTATAGCTGCTTGGTCATGTTTGGGAATAATGTATAAAAAATTAAAAGACTGAGGAACGTTATACATCCTATCTGCCTTTTATTAGGGGAAGTTGGCTAACTATCAGGAAAATTGCAGGCAGCAGGTTACACATCCTCTAAAGCAGACAGGACAGGAGAAATGGGTGTTGGTTCTGGAAAATCTTTCTGTAACAACTCATAGTATTTTCTGAGGGATTAAAAAAGTTCAGTGTTCTCCCACTGAAAATATTGGGACATTCTAGTAACAGTCTCAGAGAAAGAGACCCCCCCCACAGGAAAAACAGGTATCCTCTGAGTCTAAATAAGAAATCTGAGGACAAAACCCTGAATCTGTCCCTACATATTCCTGTACAGATTCAAAATCTTGAAACTTTTTAGGAAAAGAGGACTAATTCTCTTTTACCAGAAAATACTTTACAAGAAGGATTAAAGGCCTGAATTAAACCATTAGCCAGTCCAGTGAACTACTCCTATCCAATGAAATTTGAGGACGAGTAGATATTTGCTTGATTTTATGTTTCTTTTTCTCAGGAAAAATGGGCCTAACCGTGTTACTAATAGCAGCAGCAGCAGTTGCTTCTCCAGGGATGGGCACATCATTCTAACACAACAGGGAAACCTTCCCTGTTCTCTCTTCCAGGACTAACAAGAGTGGCTCTCCCTTTCCCAGTAAGGGGACTCCAACAGATACAGTGGATGTGGCTAACCTTTGGTCCATAGTGCCTATAGGTGCTGCACCAGGGGGTCTGGGATAAAAGATGAGTGGCTTGCGGTACAACAAATGGCCATAGCAGAGTCATCCACCTGAAGCTGAGGCAAACTGCTAGCCTGCTATGGTGGCAAACACTGTTTGCTTAACTTTTTATTTTGTGGCTGGAAGAAGGACCTATTGTGCAACCGGTAGTCAGTTTCATGGTCAAGTCTAAAATGGTATCTCTTTCCCTAGGGAAAACAAGCAGCAAATACCAGCAAAACTAACGGTCAACAAACTTTTCTGACAGAAAAACACTGTAAGAATCACTTTAAAACTCTATGGCAGCCCCGACGTGGAAAAATAAACACAATTTCTCCACAGAAATTATGTTTTCAGTTAGTTTACACTAACTTTAAAACTGAAAGAAAGACACGAGTACTCCATTTAAAAGAAAACAGCAGTCTCAAGACAGTCTGTTAAATAATTTCTCACTGCCTAAGTGGCATTTTGTGTTATCTGCCAAGGTAACCCAGTACTGTCCAACTTTCAACAGCTCAGACTCCCTTCCCTTTCTCTTCCTGTGACAGCTGATTGGCTGAGAACATCTTGAAAGGAAAGCCTTCAGGAGAGGAAAGTACCAGAAGACATATTCATCTAGCAAGAGTAAATTAACAGCCAATCCAATACCATATAAAAAAAAAAAATCCATCAACAGCAGAATCAGACAGGCTGAAACCCAGCTCAATTATGTATAATCTAGGGGGTGGCGGGGTGGCTGCTGCCACTGAAGCAGTGAGGAATTTGAGCATCTATTCTTACAGGTAAGAAGGACTGATGAAACTGTACTATATTCATCATTCTCACTATCACGGGTAAATTTTGGGTAGATTCCCAAAGCATACCCTCGAATCCAGGAGCCCCTGTAGAATGATCCAAGTGAAGTTTACTCTGGACTTTGAAAATTAATCCAGTTTGTAGTGCTTTCTGAAGATATGAAGAGAGGACCAGGTTTGTGCCTTTAGAATGCTTCTAGAGTTAACCCCTTTCCTACATGCCCTCGAAGAGGATAAAGCTCAAGTCAAGTGAGAAATGACTCTGACTGGATGAAATTTACCACGGTGCGAGTAACAGAAAACAAAATCATTCTAAAGGGCTTTGCATTATCAAGGAAGTACTTGAGCTGCCTCTGCACATCCATGGAATGTAGAATCTTTTCTATCTTATTTTTTTTGGATCAGGAGATTGATGGTTTCATTCAAAGTAAATTTCAAAAACTTCTATCATCCCATTGATTAAGAATCTGTGTAACAGAGGGACCAAACACCAAATTAGAACTTAAAGTTGCATTCAAAATGTTGTCTTTTTAAGTCATAAGAAAAGTTCTGATTACTTAACCAAGCATGCCGTCTTAATAAAACAGAAAAAGTAGCATTTCTCAAGACTGTATCGACACATTCAAGCACACCCCTAAAAGCATGTTTCGAAACCTAACTTAAATTAGCTATTGGCAGAACACTTAGGTTCATAGGTAGGTACTAGGCTACTGGCCCTAGGGCCTATATAAGCCTAGCCAAAGGTACCCTGGCTTTCGCCACCCAAGAAAATTATTTTCCTGTGCCACTGTCGAGCAGAGCCACAGAAGTGATCCCCGGGGTGAATTTCCTATCTCCCATCCAATCATCAAGATATTTCTTGAACAGTGCTAATGAGGAGCTTTGTTTGATATAGATAGGTATTTTTTTCCAGAGTATGGGAAGTCTCTGGGACAGGAATCTATCCCTCCAGCATGTTCTGTTTATTGTGGTGACGAGGTTTAGGTTCCTAGAGCGTGTAGCTCATAGGGATTGGGATTTCTTTAAGTGGAGCATGTCTAAAAGCTCTGGGTTTGACATAGCTTTGTGTGTTAGACAGTGATCGCCTCTGAGTAGGCGATATGCAATGGAGTAAAGCTGCAGTTTTTTGAGATGGTCTGCATAGGGCATCTGTTTGAGGCCAGAAATCCTCTTTGTGAGGTATTTCTGTGGCGTTTCCAGTTATTGTAGATGTCTTGTGAGGTACATACCAAAAGGGGCATTGTACTCTATAATGGGTCTAATGAGTGACGAGTAGAGGGGAACAATGACCTCTTTTTTCCTGGATTAGAAACCTTTTGTGATGAGGTGCGCCAAATAGAAGGATTTCCTGACTACTGTGGCGATGTGATCATCAAAGGAGAGACTACTGTCCACCTGTGTCCCAAGGTCTCTTATCACACTTTCGGTGTTAAGTAGACTATCACCTATGTGGTAGTTCATGGGTACTGAGTTTTTACCAAAAGGAATGACAATGCACTTTTTGGCATTGAGCTTGAGGCCATGGCTTTGACATCAGCCACCTGTCTCAGCAAGGCCCTTTTGTATGATGTCCACATCTTTTGGAGTTTTGATTATGGCTCCTAGCTTGCAGTCATCTGCGAACTTCGTTAGCCAAAGACCTTCTGTGTTGGCCTGTACTTCAGAGAAGTAGATACCAAACAGGAGAGGACCCAGGACTGAACCCTGTGGTACTCCACTTGTCACTGGTCTGAGGCTGGATTTGGAATCTGCTACTTTCACAGTGTGGGTTCTGTCTGTGAGCCAGTTGGCAACCCATCTTGTGACATAGGGATGTATACCTAGTTTAGTGAGTTTATCTATAATTCCAGAGTGGGGGATGGTGTCAAAAGCCTTGGCGAGATCTACATAGGCTGTGTAAACCACCTTACCCTCATCTACAGCTTTGGTGACTGCTTCAAAGAAGTCTATCAGGTTTAGGAGACATGATCTGCCTTTTACAAACACGAACTGGGTGGGGTCCTGAGTTTGGAGATTACCAATGTCATTGTTTATAAGTTCCATGATGATACACTCCATAGCCTTGCAGACCAGGCTCGTTAGGCTAATGGGGTGGTAGTTTCCGGGGTCTGTGGTGGCTCCCCCTTTGTGGAGTGGGATAACTGTCGCTGTGCGCCATTCAGTGGGCACATAGCCTGAGGTGAGGCTATGACTGAACATGGTACTTAGGTGGGGTGCCAGTTTGTTCTGTAGTTCATGTAGAACACAGCCTGGGATGTCATCAGGTCCCATGGATGCTGTGTTCTTGGCTTTGGATAGTGTGTTTTTTACCTTGGATTGCGATCTTGCCCAGAGTTAGTTGCACTTGGAAAATCTCGGATGCATTATGCTGAGCAGCTGTGATTACAGGAACTTTGCATTCTTCTGGTATAGAGATGGGCCCTTTAGGGGATGACAGAGGGGTAAAGTTAGCACTGAACCTATCTGCCAGGATGTTGGCAATATCTGTTGGTTCTGTATATTTAGTGCCATTGTGCTGTAACTCAGAGCAGATCTAAGTGTTGCCATTGAGATTCTTGACATAGCTATAGAATGCTTTGTGGTTGTCTTTAGAGTCCGTGGCGATTTTGTTTTCATAACTAGCTTTGGAGGATTTTATGAGGGATCTCAGCTTCTTACTGAAGCTGACCAGGGAGTTTCTCCAATCATGGGATTTTACTCTTTTTTGCAACAGTTTCTTTCTTCTGTTGTAGAGTTTGTTTATGGCAGGGGACCACCAGATTGGCTTCCTTTTTTTGGAGGATAGCATCTTGGTTCTGTTAGGGATTGCACAATCCATGCACTCATGTAAGTGCTTATAAAGTGCATTTGTGTAGGATTCAGCAGTCATACCTCTATTGTCTGTCAGCATGGGTGTCGTGAAGTTTGCCACTTCTGTCTTAAAAAGCGTGAAGTTGGCTTTGGAGAAATGTTTTACTGTGGTTTCCCTAATGGGGGGTGGGGGAGGGATGTGAATGTCTAGGGTGATTAGCTTATGGTCGGATCTGACAAACGAGGAATTGACCTCTGGTGTGGAGCACCGGTTGCCCATGTTGGTAATAACCAGGTCTAGGATATTGCTGCCCCTGGTGGGGGTGTGGATAAGTTGATCCATGGCATTGGAATTTATGAATTCCAGAAAATGTTAAGCACAAGAGTTGGTACATGAGTAGTTTTCCCAGTTAATGGTAGGGTAGTTGAAATCACCCATTATTAGGGTGTTAGGTTGTACCCTAATATTTTCCAGTGCATTAAGAAATGAGGAGTGGGAATCCTGGGGCATGGTGGGGGATCTGTAGCAAGCTACAACTTGGATTGCGGTCTTGCCCAGAGTTAGTTGCACTTGGAAAATCTCGGATGCATTATGCTGAGCAACTAGCCTGGAGGTGTGGATATCCTTAATGAATATGGACACGCCTCCGCCTTTAGTGTTTTGGTCCAGGTTAGGTGGCCGAAAGGTGTGATATGTATTATAGCCTGGTAATGCAGGGGTACTCTCTGGAGCCTTGAACCAGGTCTCTGTCACTGCACAGATGTCGATGTTCTCCATTTTAAGGAGTGCCTCGAGCGAGTGCATTTTGAGGTTTAGACTTCTAGCACTGAGTAGCAATACCCTCAGATTCTTCTTAACTGTACCTGTTAGGGTGGTGAATTTGTCATTTGAACATTGCCTAAAAAAGGCACTATAGGGGTGGCTAGAGCCTTAGCCAGTATCCGGAATCCCAGGGGTGACAGGTGCAGGCCATCTCTGGCAAAGCATCGTGGCTTGTCGATCATGTCATCCCAGGCAGACAGATACTGGATTCCCTTAGAATGACCAGAAGCTTAGCCAATTGTTGAAGTCAATCATTTTGTCCTTGTACTGTGGTATCATTCTGGGTGATGGCAGGATGCTACTCAGGGCTAGGGTCATACCTGCCTGGGCTACAAGATCTGACAGCTCCTCCATGTCCCTTTTCATGTAGTCCAAGGAGGTACGTCTCAGGTCATTCACACCAACATGGACAATGACAGAGTCATATTTGCACTTGTTGTGGAGTGACCTGAGTGCATGCGTTATGTGGCAGATCCTGGCACCCGACAGGCAGCTGACAGTAACTTTCTCCTTGTTTAGCCTGGTGAGTGGAACATCAGTGTGCCTGACTATAGAGTCACCTATGACTAGAGTGTTGGGTACGTTGTTATGCCTTATGAGCTGTGATTGGGTGGCACACTGAGTTTGTGGGCTATGTGTCATTTGGGTTGTGTTGGGGGGTGGAGGTTGCTTGTGTTTCTGCTTTGGATGTCCCTGTTGCTTGGACAGGTTTTTACTGAGAGCCTCCGCGAATGTAGGTGTGTGTTTTGGTGGTGTAGGTTTTGAGGGACTATGTGCTGAGTGTGGTGTGGTGCAAGTGTTTACCTTCTCCTCTTGACTGTCTAGTCCAGTCTTGGGTGAAGAGAGCTTTGCTTCCAGTTTGGCTATATAAGTGCATCTCTCACAGGCTGCAGTGTTGGGTAGTAGAAGGAGAGGGTTGTCTGTGTACATGAGGCAATTTCTGCATTGCCCCAAGATGCCCAGATTCATCAGGTAGACAGGAGAAAACACCGGGGGCTGACCCTTAGACATGCCTGGATAGGTGCTTATTTGTTAAGTACTAGAAACTGTTTTCCTCTAGACAGTGAGGAAAGTTTAGCCAGGGAAACCACATTAGCCTTATAAACAGGTATATTCTGAATATCAGCTGTATAATGAATCCTCTTTTTCTCTTTCTTGGTAATTTCACTACCAGATAGAATATCTGGGAACACAGTATTATTTCTGACAAGGGGATCTCCTATCCCAGACTATTCCTGCACCAGATAATGGAACAGCCCTGGAGGATATGTCTAATTCCTGTTCCATAGTGCTGGCAAAGCTACACTACTGGGATTACAGGAGGTCCCTAGGCTAATGGCCCTGGGGCCCATACAAGGCTAGCCAAGAGTTTATCACTAAAAATAAACCTCAGTCAGCACCTGTAGCCCTTATCAATGAGGGACACAGGTGGAACCCCTGGGATGAATTTGTGGTTTCCCATCCACTCATCAAGGTTGCGCATGGCCCTGGAGCCCTTACAAGCCTAGCCAAGAATTTATTCCTGAAAAGAAACCTCAGTCAGCACCTGTAGCCATGTCAATGAGGGACACAGGTGGAACCCCTGGGACGAATTTGTGGTTTCCCATCCACTCATCAAGGCTGCGCTTGAAGAGGGTCAGCAAGGTGCTCTGTTTGACGTGTATGGGAAGTCTATTCCAGAGACGGGGCAGCCTCTGGGAAACAAACCTATCTCTCCAGCAGAGAGGAGATGGGGAAAAGGTAAGTAGACTGTGGTATGAGAAGTGGCTATGACAGACTCACTAACTACAGGCTGAGGCATATTTTTATTTTATGTTTTCTTTTTAGGTACAACTAGATTTGATGGGGTGTGGGGTACCAGAGTTAGGAATTATCAAGTCATGGGACAGAACACTAGCCAGAATAAAACTGACAGTACTGGATAATGTATCATAATAAGCACTTAAAGTTTTCAGTAATAAGTATTTCCCCACACAAGTAAACTCGGCCAAACTGTGCTATTATCATAAAAATGTTCGAAATGTGTCCAGAATTCTTTTACTGCTGACATAAGTTAAAAAATGTCCAGAACAGAAACTTCAAACAGGAATTCTACCAATGTGCCAAACAGTTGTTAAAAATAGCTCCACGTACTTTAATCACATTAACCTGCCATAAAATAATGTTTGACAGCAATTTAAACTATATTTTCTTGTGTGTGAGGGAGAGAGAGAGAGAGAGAGTAAAATCTCCACAGTAGATGCATATAACTTCATTAACACTAAAATCTCTATACAATGTTAAAAACACACACAACAGTCATACATACAGTAAATAATGTATAAATGCTGAAAAAAATCAAAATTCTGCAATATTTTCCTGTTAAATTATGAAAATAAAGCAGAGTAACAACAGAATAGACAGGGTTCTGATTGCATGACAGAGCCCTAGTGTCTAACAGCACACATACACACTGCACATCTGAGAGAAAATTTCCTCAGAAACAGTAAAAAAAAAAAAAAAAGCATTTGCCAAAGACAGAAGCCATATGAACATTACTACAAGCAGAAATTCCCATACAAATTATTTTAGACACTGACAAAAATAAAATATTAAAATAAATATTTGTAAATAAACATAAACATAGAAACAGATTAATAAAACTACTAATAAAATGGAGAAAGGAGTCCCTAAATGAGGCTTATATGAGCAGTAAGCCAGAAAAAATCAGCACTGGATCCTGTGAAGAGTCAGAGGACTTTCTTCTCTGGATGGCAGAAAAAAAACTGAACACTCACTTCCTGCCACAACTGAAGGCCTCCCTTTCAGGATATGCTCAGCCAATCAGCTGTCATATTAACAGACAGGGTGGGGAGTTTGAGGTTTTGAAGGCTGGCAAGTATTGGGTTACCTTGTCAGATAACCCAAAAATGCCACTGAATTAGTGGAAATAATAAACATAGAGGGGAAATATGGACAGCCTGGTTAATGGGTGGAACTCCCAATGAAGTAGACACATTAGCCAATTAGATCAAAAGAAATTGTAAACCCCCTATTAAAACAGTGTCAGAAATTAATAACCAGTCCATCCAAGCCACAAACAATAAACACTGGGGTAGAATTCTCCTGAAAATTGTGCCACCCTTGGGAGTTATGGATTTTAGTATTAATCCCATGCTCTTCTCTGCCCCCATAGCAAGTAAAGAGCAGAGGATAGCCATATGAGAGAACAAAGACCATCTTCTCATGAGAAACTGAAAGACGATAAGTCCCCCTAATAGGACTGTATGAACGGTATACCTACCTGCTGGCCCTGGAGTACTAGAACACTCACAGGAACTGGAACTACTAGGATGGGAAATAAGCAAGAGTAAAAATCCTCCTAATATACTAATGTTCATAGACATCAGGCTTGACTTTAAGAACTGTATTTCTAAAGTATAACCATTCAAGCCACTTATGCTGTGATGAGTTCAGAAAAAAGGCATGGCATGTGTACAACTAGTGGGATTGGAATTTATTTGCCTGAATATACACATAAACCCTTCAAAAGCAAAAAGTAAAAAAGTCACTGCCATTCAGAAGCCATATAGCTGAAACACTTGCATGTCATAAAGGTGTTATCTGCACATATCTCATGGGCCTCCACTACAGGAGGTTTAAGGTATTACACAGTGATGACTCTAGTCTGGCCGGGTCTTTCTTCCAGGTTTTACTAAGCATTACTGGACCACAGGACCTAACGACACACAGACAAACCTGATGAACATGAAGCTCAGGATTCCTGAGGAGGCAGGATTTTCATGAGGGGATGGAAATAATGATATCCTACACTCTGAGGCAGTCACAACAATGAGTTACTCTTTATTGATTTTTTTTTTCAAGACTGAAAAGTGTAAGTAAAAAAAACATAAAAAACACATTTTTTGCAAGGAGTAAACCCCTTTACACCTCATACGGAGACTTGACCCACAACACTTCCCTTACTTAAAAATATTAGCTCCTCTGTTACACTAAAAAGGGAAAACTGAAAATGCACAACCGTCTCACACAAGCCAACCAACTATGGTTAAATGAACTGCAACCTAAACACCTTAATAAAAAGCTATTTGAAGGAACATGCCTCAAAAAAGTACAGTTATACCTGGAAAAAAATCCATCCTTAATGAAGTTAGGTGATTTACTGGATCTGGGGTTATACTTAACCTCCACTTAGACAAATGGAAAGACTAAATGGAATCCCCAAACTGGAAACAAAATTAGCAAATGGCACCCAGAACACTCCAGATGCCTGCAACAAGTAAATGTAAAAGTATTACGTGTCATTCATTCAATAAGTGAAATTGCCTCCAAGTACAGTTTCCTAAAATCCTCTTACAGGACATCTATGGCAGCTACTGAGACACCTGGACAGGATCATTTCTGACCAAGCTCAAGGTGGTCCCCAGCCACGTCAAAATAAGAACAGGATATGTCTCAGCTGAACACCAAAAAAAGCTGATGTCATTAAACCATGTCCTTGAAATCTGTAATGAGACATGGAAGAGAAATGGAAGCCTGGAATTAAATCTTCCACAACATTTAGGCAAGAAAGACTAAAATCTCACCTTCTGTCCAGCCTCCCAGGAAGAACAGATAATATCAATGAACCCTCTGAGAAGTGGGAGGATCTGCCTCCTAACTGTTACATCTCAGAGGCATATGTTTAACAGGACTCCATGGCCATCTCTCCTCCCAAGGGGTCAAACTGGCAGATCCAAAAATGACCAAAGAGTCTCATTCACAGGAATGAGAACAACCCCAGGAGCTTTATCTGGAAATGACAAATTCCTGAGAAAGATGGGGACTCAATATGAGAAGTATAGTAGATCTACATCCAATTCCACAATATGAAGCAATACAGTGGGCCACATGTCAAGCAAAAAGGGAAGACAACAGCAAATTAGAATCTACATCCAGAAAAAAAAAAACTCGGGATAGAATCTACATCCAAAAAAAAAAAAAACTCGAGATGTCTCCCAGAGCCACAGGACATAAATTCAGCCTATGTAAAACATCCGCAGCATTAGATATTGACTCTAACAACGTATAGGAGAACTGCAGAAAAGACAACCAACCACATGCACAGTAGAACCCCTGTACAACCAAGACCACAATCCATGCACCCCCTAATTACGTCAGCAAACTACAGCCCACCATAAAAAATCCTCAGTCAAACTACAGTGCAGGAAACCAATGCATTCTGAGGTATGGGAAACATCCCAGCATTTCATTATTTTAGAATCTGCTCTGTCTTCTAGCACCTAAGCAGGCACAATCAAACAAAGCCTGTCTCCAAAGGAGAGAGGTAGGCAGTATAGGGAGCAAACTTTCCCAATCAACAATGGACATTCCCCCCAGAGTGGGATCCCAAGGAGACCATGCAACCATGGAGGCCTTCCCAAAAGGACTGCTACTGGCAGCCCCGAGTATTTTCACTACAACAGCTCAAACCATAAGCCCCAAGCAGAGAAACACATAACTAGGACTCTCAGGAGGGAACATCTAAGATTTCTGTAGGTTCAAGAACAAGAGTTCAAGGTCATAACTGCCAAATGAGGTTTCAGACAACCCAGAGACCTTTTAATGAATACCTTCCCAAACAGAAAGACAAGGGACAAGAACTCAAGGCCACACCCATTAAATGGGGTCTCAGGCTATCCAAAGACTGGGAATTAATACTCCCCAGGGGAAAAGAGAGGTTGGCTGCACCTTTCCTCTGAGTAAAGAGGATGAGATCCAATGACAAAAGGATTTGGCTATGTGGCAACCTGGACTATGAAAAAGCAGCAGCCTCCCTTGTCTACTGGCAATAGGGTCTGGGCCTGCTCCACAGCCCCAGCAGCATACCACAGAAAACAAAGAACATAAGTAGCAGAAGAGGGATGACCCAAGGAACTATGCCTTTCACCTCTGCCAGTTCCTAAAGTATACTACCCAGATAAGAAAATGAGGACTGCCTTTTTCCTCTGTGAATCCAAGAGCACAGAAAACCAAAGCTGCCATCAAGGTGCCACACTGCCATCTGGCATTTAGTGCAAAAGAAGGTTAAGGTTATGAGCTATTAATGAGGTACTTATTCCAACACTTGATTCCCTCAGCTGTAATTTGCCTACCATGTGACTCTGAGCAAGTCACTTAACCAGACAGATCTTCTAGGCCTTCACATAAAATAGACCTCAACTGAGTTGGACAACTCAGTTAATAAAGCATATACATAAATAAATAAATAAATAAATAAATAAAATAGTGTAACCTTCACTGCTGCAGTATTCTTAACTATATGGGATTCCCTACTGCAGAAGCCTGAATTGTGGCCAGTCTTCTAAAGATGTCTGAATTTAAAAGGTATGCTGAATGTCGCCATATGCTCCCTGTGTAATGTAGGGCATAAAGGTGACATTCAGGCTTACCAAAAACAGAACTGATTGTCCCAGGAGGAACACCAGTCCACGAAACCTAAGAGGTAATGTGTACATCCAGGAAGGTAAAGAACTAGGGGACTGGAGGGAGGGAGTGAATACTGCAGCAGTGAAGGTAAGGACATCTACCGTTATGGTAAGCTTTTACACAACTGTACTACGTCCTTACATTCAGTGCTGAAGTATTCTTAACTATATGGGAGAATTCCAAAGCTCAAGAGGAAACTAGGGAAGAGGAAGGGGCAAAAGAATCCTCTCCAGGGCCTCAAACATCTACCATACACAGACAGGAAAAAAGCCCTGTCCCTCTATTTATTCTCCTACAGACTCCTCAGAGGTGACCTCTGTCTGGCATACAAAGCAATCTCAGACCTCACCCTGATGGGACTTGCTGCATATCTGCAAGTCAAACTCCACTCGAGTAACCTGGACATGCAACCTCAACCTGGTCTGTGACATCAATAGGACTCAGTGGCGGGACAGATTTATGTCCTAGAGACTCCACCTTTTGTGGAATAGACTCCCTTTCCACGTAAAGCAGAGTACTTCATTAACCCTTTTTAAGCGAATCTGGATAACTGGATGGGGAACAGAAAATACATCCCTGGGATTCCACCTGTGTCTCTGCTGGACAGTGGCATAGGGACTGACTTGTTGGAACATAGGCTAAATTCTTAGCTAGGCTTGTAAGGGCCTCAGGGCCAATAGCCTAGTAACTTCCTATGATCCTAAAAAAACATAAAGAACTGAACTAGCAAAACCAGCCCTAGCTCTAAAGATACCATCTAACTTGTAGCGCTTAGTAAGGGTATGCATAGAAGTCCAGGTAGCTGTTCAAGAATAGAATTAATATCTAGGCCTTTGAAAAAAGCACCAAAAGAAGTCACAGCTCTAGTAGAATGAGCCTTAACTGAAAAAGGAAGGCTCTTGCCATGAAAAGTGTAACAAAAGGAAACAGCCTTAGAAATCCAAGAAGAAACAGTCTTATAGGATACAGCAAGCGCCGAAGATCTAGGATGAAAAGAAACAAATAACTGATCACATTTTCTAATAGCCTTGGGCATATCCAAATAAACTCTAAGGTGTCTATGCATGTCCAAAGTATGCAGCACCCTCTCACTGTCAGTTTGCGGACAGGGGAAAAAAGGCAGATTAATAGACTGATTAAGAGTTATCTCATTAACCACCTTTGGCATAAAAGAAGGGTTATTGTGCAAGGATACTTTGTCCTCGTGAAAAATAGAAAAAGGAAGACAAGTGTTAAGGGCCTGCAACTCAGACACCCATCTGGCTGAAGTAAGCACTAACAAAAGAACAATTTTCCGGGAACAATGTTGCAAGGAAGCTAAAGCAGCAGGCTCAAAGGGAGCTTGAGTCAACTTCTCCAAAACAAAATTAAAATCCCAGGGAGGAGGAACAGGCTTCCTAGGAGGTCTAATATTAAGGACACCTTTAAGAAATTGTTTCACCTCAAATCTAGCAACTAAAGGAAGACAAAAAGGCAGACAAGCAGAGATAGCTGATAGGTGGGCTTTAACAGAAGTATAGGCCAATCCAGCATTGAGCAACTCACACAAATAAGAAAGAACCAAGGGAGCATCCACAGTAAGTGGGTCCAGGTTACAAGAGAGACACCAAAAAGAAAACCTCTTCCATTTGGATAAGTAGGATTTCTAGCTGTAGGTTTCCTGGCCTCCTGCAAGACTTGCAGCAAGTCCTCAGAAAAAAGGTGCCTATGACGAATCAAAATCCTATCACCCACAGTGTCAGCTGAAGTGTGGACAGGTGGGGATGGATACAAGATTCCTTGTCCTGTGTGATTAGATCCACCATGTGAGGTAACTTGTCATGATTGCCCCTGGTTAGATTCAGAAGAAGAGGGGAACCAGTGCTGTTATGGGGAAAAGGGAGTCACCAACAAGATTTTGGGAGCATCCTGTTGAATTCTGAACAGGACTTTCAGAATGAGAGGAAGGAGAGGGAATGCATAAAGAAACATGCCCTTCCAAGAGAATGAGAAGGCAACCACCTTCCATACCAGAGAACCTGGGACTCTGGCACAAAACAGAGGAAGCTGTATGTTCAGAGGGGAGGCAAATAATCCACTTGAGGAGTACCCCACTGGTGGATAATGTCCAGAAACACATCCCTGTGAAGCATCCATTTGTGGGACTGAGTTAAGGACCTGTTCAGAGTGTCTACCACAATATTCACAGGATCACAGGAAGTTACTAGGCCACTGGCCTGAAGACCTTACAAGCCTAGCCATGAATTTAGTCCATGTTCTGATAAGTCAGCACATGATGTCCTGACCGGAAAGGATATAAACTGCCAGAACAGTCACTTGACAGCAAGATCCCATACCAGAAGTGCCAACTGGCAAAGAAGATAAGAGCTTGTTCTTCCCTGTTTGTTGATATACCACACCACTGTAGTACTGTCTGTGAATACCCTGAGAGGCCCTGGAGAAAAGAGAGACTGAATGGCCTGAAGATCCAGCAGAAGAGCTCTTATATCTTTGACATTGATGTGCTTCTTCTGCTGACAAAGCGACCACATGCCTGTACTTTCAGAGAGTCAAGAGTCGCCCTCCCATCCCATGTCTGAAACATCTGTGAACAATTCCTGAGAGGGAAGAGGGGGATGAAAAAGGTATCCCTGGATTCACAGACAACTCCTGAATCCACCAAAGAAGTTCCTGTCTGAGGCAAGGAAGAAGAGGAACTACAAATTCTAGAGGATGAGCATGCTGAAGCCACACTGACTTCAGAAAAACTTTCTTATATGAAGTTTGGCCAGAGGGAGCATCGGAATACTAGATGCCATGAAATCCAGAACTCTCAGAAACTCCCTGGTGGTAATGGAAGCCAGAGGAAGAAGAGTATGAAAGAAAGAAATGAGAGTTAAGGCCTTTGGAGGGGGCAGTGATGCAAGCACTGGTACCGTCTGAATCCTGCAACTCAGAAAAACATGATCCTGAGAAGGAGTCAGAGAAGACTTTTTGAAATTTACAGTGAACCGCAGGCTATGAAGAAGGGATACGGCAAAATGAAGATTTTGCAAAAGGATCTCTGGAGAGGACATCTGAATCAACAGGTCATCCAAATAAGGAAATATATGGATTCCTTGAAGACTGCAAAATGCAATCACAGGAGCAAGGCATTTGGTGAATATTCTTGGGGCAGTACAAAGGCCAAAGGGCAAAGCAGAGAACTGAAAATGCCAGAAGGCAACAGAGAAACGCAAAAACTTCATGAAAAGAGGATGGATTGGAATAATGAGAAAGGCATCCTTGAAATCCAGAGACACCATATAGGCCTGAGAGAGCAAGAGAGGAAACAGAATCTGAAGGGACAACATCCGAAAAGAAGGTACCTTTAAAAAAGTGTTTAGATGAGAGAGGTCTAGAATAGGTCTCCAACTGCCCTCTTTTCTGGTCATTAGAAACAGTCGGGAGTAAAACCCTTCCCCCATTGTGACACAGGCACCTCATGAACAGTACCCTGACAGAAGAGATCTTGAAGAACCTCTGGTAAAAACTGAAGATGTCTGCCCATAAACAGAAGACAGGGTTTCCACACCATTAATTCCCTTGAAGAATGATCAACAGAACCCAAGAAACCTGAATGATCTGAAGCCAAACTGGAAGAGAAAGAGAAAGGCAAAGAGAAAGAGGAATGTGGCTGGGAAGGGACAGACAGTCACACAGTGCCTGGTTTGTCTAGAAAGGAAGGCTTCAGAGTCCCCAAAAAAATGAGTAGCCTTAGCAGGAGTCCGTTTGCCACTCTTCTTACCTTTAGTAGAAGGATGGGATTGCCTATGAACACAGGCAGACTTAGCAGGGTAGTTTCTCTGAAATTTAGGTGCAGGAGAAACAAACACATGTTTAAGTTCCTGTAAGGCCTTACCCTTATCCTGAAGGGACTTAAACAAACCAGCAGCAGATTCCCCAAACACAAGTTTAGAATCCAGAGGAGCATCCATCAGCTTAGCTTTAATATCATCACATGGAGGTTGAAGCCTAAGCCAATAATACCTCCTCATAACTGAACCAAAAACAGCAGCCCTAGAAGAGACATCTGCTGCATCATAACTACATTTAATAGAATGATGAACGACTTGAGAGGAAGTCCATAGCAAAGAAAGAAGAGAAGTTTTACCCTCAGAGTCTGGAAAATCAGAAATAAGTTGACAGGCCTAAGAAAGAACAGCCAGCACATATCTAAGCATATGGGTCTGATAATTAATAACCATAAAAGCTAGGGTAGCAGAAGTGTAAATTTTTTGCCAAGCCTGTCCAAAGTTCTGTTGTCCTTGTCAGATGGCAATAGCTATGGCAAAGGAAGCAATTGAGACAGCTTATCAGAGGCTACAGACACTATCAAAGGGTCAGCAGCAGAACATTTATATAAAAAAGAACAATCCTCAGGAGCCCTATAAAACCTACTGAGAGCATGGGGGAGAGAATCAGGTGTCTGAGAGGCACTGGAGAAAGCATCCAGTTAAGCAGCCAAGACAGAAAGAATAGCCTCAGGTTTAGGTGAGTCCAACTGCAACAACTCATAGTACCTCTTATGGATATCAGAGACCTGAGTACAATCCCACTTAAAAAAAAAATCCATCATCCTAGAGAGTGTGTCCCCAAAGGAAATTTCTTCCAAAGGAACATCAGGACTAATAGATTCCTCCTCCTCCTCTGGCCCACAGTCCAAAGAAGAAGGACTTTGAATAGATTCATCAGCAGAATCCAACTCACCCTCAGAAGAATCTTGGTCTGTAGGTCTTTTAAGAGGAGTAGAGGAACAAGGAGGAGCAGGAACTGAAACCCCATGAGGAAGCTGTAAAGACATTAAAGCAGACAATAACCCATGAATAAAAGCCTGCCACTCACTTTGTGAATCCCTAGATGCAGAACAAACATGTTTAACTTTTCTTTTTTTTTTTTTTTTTTTTTTTTATGGGAACATCCTGAAAAGGCTCAGATCTAGGACAACAGTTGAGAACCATAGCAGAAGCTTCTTCCCCACCTAGAAACTGAGGAACTCCCCTAGGCCCCTCAGAAATAATCAACTGTGGTTTCCTCTAAATGTCCGAGATGGACGACTGCAAAGCCTCTTTGGATATGCTGCCACCTGGATTCTCACAGGCCTCCAACATGGTTGTGAAGGAGAAATCTGCCAACACAGCCAGGTGAGCCTTCGGGTTTGCAATGACCTCAGGGGAAACACCTGGCAGAGGCCAGACAGTAGAAGATTTCGGTCATACCTTCTTCACCTTCTTATTCCCTAAAGGTTGACCCTCAGGGCAGGAGATTCCTTCCATAGTATCTTTAGTGAGTAGCCTAAACTGCTGGTCCTCAAGATAAGGAAAGGGAAGAAAGTCTACTGTGAAGGGTGTTTAGCACAATGCCTGACAAATAGAACAAGACGTATGGTCACGAGAAGCACCTAAGCAAAACAGACACTTATCGCGGTGGTCTCTATGGTGAATCTGTCTCCCATACTGGAATTTACTCTTCCTGGATCACATTAACCTCAAGAAACACAAAAAACAAGAAAAAACAAAATCCCTAATGGGGCAATTACCTTGCAAAAACAGCACACAGGAGTAGGAAGTCCCTCGAGAATGAAAATGCATTCAACTGGCAGAAATGGATGCAGGTAACAGATCGATAGTTTAAAAGATACGTTCAAACTGGTGGCAAAGAAGTTCAGTTTTTGGTATGCTTGAATGTCACCTTTATGCCCTACATTATGCAGGGACTGTATGGTGATGTTCAGAATACCTTTTAAATTCAAAAGTTTTTAGAAGACTGGCCGGGCATCGGGTTTCTGCTGCAGAGAATCCCATACAGTTAAGAATACTGCAGCAGTGAATGTAAGGACATGAATTGGAACACATTTAGTCCTTAATTCAAGGTATAAGCCAGGCATTTTCCTTCTTTCTTTTGAAGAATGAGAACTTGCATAGTGACCCTGATAAGGATTAGAACTTTCTACTACTAAGGACGGCACTGAAGAGAGTCTAATGTCCTTATTCCAAAAGGCTACTCCAATGAAAAGGGAGTGGTAAGCAAGTTAGCACACCATCATCAAGATAAGATGGTCTTACCCATCACAGGTAACACAGCTGTGTTGGCCTCAGTTACCTAGATAATTCCACAGATATCAGGCAGCATCTAAGATGTAGTTGCACTAGAATGGTAGTGGATATGGGTGAAGGTGAGACCACCACTGAACCCAGATTCAGGAGAGTCTCAAGAACAGCTAGGGCTGCGTACACCATGGTGGCCTGAAACATGTGGCACACTGAAGCCCTAATTCCCAGAAGAGCAAAGAAATACATCTCTTTGCCTGTTCTGTCTCCATGTCAGGTCACAAAATCTGCAAGCTGAGAAAGAGAAGGGTAAAGTTTCAAGGAATACTGAAGGCTCACTAGAGTCAAATAGAAGTCTTGTGGCATTTCAGTCAGAGGCTGATAAAAAGAATCGGCCCCAGTGGTGCTGCAGTACCTTAATAAGATGTTTCTACTATTCCAAGATAACATTTGTAAAAGATGGATGAAAGGAAGTGATGACAGGAAGCCCTTTGATGATGTATCCTAAGAACAAATTAGGGCCTAGGATAATCAAAACCTCAGACAACACATAACTTCCTTAAAGGAAGCATCATTCTACAAGGAAATGGAGGAACTCTTAATTTTTGTTCATCTCAGAAACTGCTTTATTTCTAGTGGATCCCCTGATTGCACGAAAAGTCCTGCAAAATCAATTCAAATATGTTGTCAATGTGGAAATGGCCATGAACAGAAGTACAAGATTGCACTGGTTGGTATAGTCTGAACTATCCAGTGCAGCTTCTGGCTGGATGTTCAGTTTCCTTATGATGCCAAAGTTAAGGCTGCTATCAATCTGAGAGATTGGGGAAGGCAGGTTGATAGCAACCTTAACACTGATCACCAATTGTCTATACTGGTAAGGAAGGCCTCCTACGTTGCATATCTCATAAGTAAAACCACAGCATCCAAAGCTAAGGAAGTTAAAACTCCCCTGTACTCATCCCTCATCAGACCAGTAATAGAGTACAATGTTCCCTTTTGTATGTACATTACCAGACACCTGCAGCAGCTGCACAGACCCCAGAGCTTTCCCACCAAGAAAATTCAGGGGCTTCAGCACAAGCACATGACCTACATACACAGACTGAAGGCCCTGTCACTGTACTCTGCATCATACAGACTGCTTAGAGGTGACTTGTGCCTGGCCTACACAGCTGTCTCGAACCCTGCCTTAATGGAAATACTGCATATCCGCAAATCAAATAGGACAAGAGTCACTCGCTCTAGGGACCTTAACCTAGCCTGTGACATTAACAGGACAAGCTGGACAGATAGATATGTCTCCCTGAGGTTGGCACTCCTCTGGAACAAACTCCAGTTTCAGAAAATTTCAGAATACACTGCAAACTGATAAAACAAAAAAGAAGGAAGAACCAGAAAAGTACAGTTGTGTACACTTACCGTAAATGTAGATGTTCGAGTGTATTCACTGTTGCAGTCATTACATTTGGGTAATCTGCTGTCAGGTTGCCCTCAGTTGGCCTGAATAACAAAGTATTGTGTCCTGCGTTGGTTGCTGTCTCCTCTTTCATGATGTCAGGTCGACAGGGGTCGACATGGGTATAAAACATGCAGCTGACGCCATTTTATTCAGTTTTTCTTGCCGCAGATGTCAGGTGCCCCCCAAATGGGGAGCAAATATATATATATATAAATAGAAATATATGTAAATGCACTTTTAGCAACATAAACTTTACTTTCATCTAAAAGCAAATACACCACAAAGGCTTTAGTACATAGTGTAGGAAAGAAAAGTTATAGAAAAGGGGGATAGGGGGATGGCGATTGGGTAACCCGGACTGCAACAGTGAATACACTCGAACATCGACATTTATGGTAAGTGTACACAACTTTACTATGTTCTTCGTGTTTCACTATTGCAGTCATTACATTTGGGTAGAAACCCAAAGCTATGGATGGGAGGATGGAACTAAATAGCATTAGGAGCGGCTATAAGTCTCTGCAGAACTGCAGTGGCAAAGCCTGCCCTAGATTTGGAGAAGAGAGGCAAATGATAATGCTTTGTTTGGAGAAGAGAGGCAAATGATAATGCTTTGTGAGGGTATGAACACAGCTCCAAGTAGCAGCCTCTACAATGTCTTTGGTTGGAACCCCTCTGAGAAATGCTGCTGAGGTAGAGGCAGCCCTGGTGGAATGTGACCTGATCCCCTTGGGCACAGGTTTACCATGGTGCAAGTAGCAGAAATGAATGCAGTGGCTTATCCACTTAGAAATAGTCTGATTTGAAATAGTCTTCCCCTCTGACTCTGCAGCAAATGCTCAGCAAAAACAAAAATTGGCCAGCAAGAGCAGACACGGATGTAAGAATAAATAAGTCCTTTATTTCAAAAAATATTCAGACCGGTTTCGGCAAAGATTGCCTTCTTCAGTGTAGGACAAATGCTACCAGTAATTGCTCAGACTGTCTTAGAGATTTGGTCCTATTTAAATAGAATCTTAGTTGCCTGTGTACGTCCAATGAATGCAGAATCTGCTCCCCCTTGTTCTGCGGATTTGAGTAAAATGTTGGCAGGTGAATTGTCTGGTTAAGAGCCACACTGGATACCACCTTAGGCATAAAAGAAGGATTGGTCCTGAGGGACACCCTGTCTGGGTAAAATGTAATAAAAGGCTCCACAGCCATGAGAGCCTGTGGTTCTGAAACCCTTCTTGCTGAAGTGACTGCCAAGAGAAAAGCTGTTTTCCAAGATAGAAATTTTATATCCGCAGTAGCTGCTGGTTCAAAAGGAGGCAGGGTGAGTTTTTCCAGCACAAAATTGAGGTCCCATGCAGGAGCTGGTGATCTTCTGGGAGGCCTTAAATTTTTAGCCCCCCAAGATACTGTTTAAGCAGAGGATGGGAGAAGAGGGGAGGCTCTGTGTTGTAATGAGCCGAGATGGCAGAGGCATGGATTTTTATTGAAGATAAAGATAGGCCCTTGTCAAGCATCTCAGTCAAATATTGTAAAATCTGAGGAATATTGGGCTTTGCTGTGTCTGTTCCTTGTGCTTGGTTCCCAGCACAGAATCTCTTCCATTTATCAACATAAGATTTTCTAGTACTAGGCCTTCTGGCTTCCAAAATGACATCCATCACAGATTTATTGAGAGATGTTATTTGAATAATTAAATGATCAGCCATGCTGCAAGATTCAGAGTTTGGAGCTGAGTGTGCAAAATTTGATTGTTCTGCTGAGACAGTAGATGAGGTATTTGAGGCAAGTACCAAGGAGGAAGAATTGGGTACCAGTGCTGGCGAGGCCAGTCCGCAGCAACTAGGATCATTTTTGTTTTTTCCTGTATAACCTTTAATAAGACCTTGGAGAGAAGAGGCAGAGGGGGAAAGGCATAGACTGATAGGTTTTTCCAACTGAAGGACAGGGCATCCACTTTCCATGCTTTTCTGTGATAAGTTCTTGTGCAGAATTTGTCCAGCTGATAATTTTGGGGAGAGGTAAATAGATCTATGTCTGGGCTCCCCCATTTCTGCATTAACATGCTGAAGATTTGTGGATCCAGTTTCCATTCGTGCAGGTCCATAAGATTTCTGCTTAGGTCATCTGCCAGAGTATTTTGCTTTCCTGACAGGAACTGAGCCTGAAGATGTATTTGGTAAGTCAAAGCTATGTTCAGCAATGCCATGGCTAGTCTGCAAAGGGGGTAGGAATGTGTACCCCCCTGCTTGTTTATGTACCACATAACTGTGGTGTTGTCCGTCTTTATCAGTAGTTGTCCTGGATGAAGTAAGTCCTTGAAGGCTGTCAGAGCATTCTGAACAGCTCGCATCTCTTTCTGGTTGATATGCAGATGCATTTGTTTTGGGCTCCATTTGCCCTGAATGCATCTCCCCATCAGGTGGGCCCCCCAAGCATAATCTGATGCGTCTGTAGTTAGGGTTTGGGTGGCAGGGGGTAGAGTGAATGACAGCCCCTTGTTTTGGTGACATGTCCCTGCCCACCAAAGAAACCCCTGTTGTAGGCAGGGAATGAGAGGAATCATTGTTTGCAGACTGTGACAATGTTGACTCCATAAACTTTTTAGGTACCATTGAAGTTTCCTCATATGCAGTCTCGCATATGGAATTAGTAGAATGCAGGATGCCATGAACCACAAAGCCTGCAGAATTTGTCTTGCAGATAACTGTTTTTTTGTTGCCATTTGTTTGAAATATATTGTCAATTGCCTTTGTCTGGCGTAAGGTAAGCCATCTGGGCAATTGTATTCAAGCTTGCACTCAGGAATGTAATTATTTGAGAGGGTACCATTTGGGATTTCTTCTTGTTTATTGTGTACCCTAGGCATGTTAGAAGCATTTTTACAAATGCCAGATGTTGAAGAAGAGTGTCCTTGTCCTCTGCTTGAATGAGACAGTTGTCCAAATAAGGATAAATTTGTATGCTTCTTTGTCTGCAGAATGTAATTACTGGTGCCAGGCACTTTGTAAAGACCCTGGGTGCAGTAGATAAGCCATAGGGCAGTGCAGAGAATTGGTAATGCAAAAAACCTGCCTTGAAGCGGAGGTATCTTCTGCATGATTCCCTTACTGGGATATGCAGGTATGCCTCTTTTAAGTCTAGAGTCACTAACCAAGCGTTCCTCCCCAGCATAGGCAGTAGCTGTTGTAAAGTCAGCATTTTGAATTTTGGAATGTCCAGGAACGTGTTCAAAATCGATAAGTCCAGTATTGGACACCAGGCATTGTCTTTTCTGGGTACCAGGAAAAGTCTTCAATAAAAGCCTTGTCCTTTTTCCTTTTCTGGTACTGGTTGAATAGCCCCCATATCCATGAGGGACATAACCTGTTTCTGTGCCTCTGCCCACTGATTTTGTGGCAGATCTGGCCATCAGTTTGGAATTGGCAAAGTATGGAAATGAAATCTGTACCCCTGGGATACTATGTTTAATACCCACTTGTCCTGGGTAATTAACTGCCAATTTTGTGCATGAAGTGCTAGTTTTCCCCCCAAGGGGGCTGCCAAAAGGTAAGTGCTTGGTAAAGGTAGAGGAAAGTCATTGAGACTGCTTACTGTAGGGTTGTGCTTTGTTTCTTCCAGATTTGGAGGTGGAGGCATCCCATTGCTTGGACCTGTAAGAACCCTGTGATTGGTAACTGAAGCCTTTTGAGCATCTGGATTTGCCTTGAGTGGCTCTGCTGGATACAGGAAAGGACCAATTTTTAGTAGGCCAGTGCCTACTGAACCTGGGTGGCTAAACCTGCAAGAAATCATTTACAGTTTGCATAGATTTAGCTTTGTCTTCCATTTTCTTTAAAACCTCTTCTGCCTTATTACCAGAGTATCATGCTGCAAAGGGGCATCCAACAATTTAGCTTTAACATGATCAGGCAGATTTTGCTCCTTGAGCCAGGCATGCCTTCTAATCACAGATCCAATAACTGCGGCCCTGCATGACGCCTCCAAGGAATCAAAACCACATTGCAAAGTATGCTTTCCGACTTGTTCTGCTGAATGCAATAATTCCTTTAACTCTTTATTTTCCACACAATCAGAAATCAACATTATTTTCTGTTTCAGTAAGCCCATAACATGCTGTTGATATTTAAGCATATGAAACTGTCAGTTAAAGGCCCTGATTGCCAAGGTTGCAGACGTATAAACCTTCTTTCCTCATCTATCTAGCGCCCTGGAATCTCTATCAGAGGGGGTAGGATTCCCTTTGGACCCTGTGAAATAGTCTCAGGATCTGCAGCAGGAGTTTTGAATAGAAATTTGTGGGAGTCAGGAACCCTGTAGTATCTATCTGGCTTACTAGGAGCCGGAGGTAGGGAATCAGGAGCCAAGCTTGATTCCAAAAACACATCATCAACAATGCCTTATAGAGGAGGTATTGCCAAAGGCCTATGCTGAGGAAGAAGGAGGAAATCCCTAAGCCTCTTTTTTGATTCGGAGAAGTCCTGACTCTCCCAATGAAAATGTTCCCTTAAAGTATGCAAAGTCTCTCCAAAAGAGTAATCCTCAGGAGGAGATGCAGATGGGATGGATCCCTCTGCATCAGAATCCCCATAAGGTGGAATAGAAAATTTGTGATCAGAAGAGGAATCAGAAGAAATAGAAACCTGGTGTGAAGATTCATAATCAGGGCCTTGCCTAGGCCTCTTAGCAGGGGGTTGGGAACCCCTGATCAAGGTAATTAAGTCTTCAGCCATTTTGATCATCTGTTTTTTAGGCGTAGGGGCCTGATCATATGGCTCATGAGTCAGTTTTTTAGACATAGAAGATGTTTTTGAGGCTGGCGCCAGTTTAATATAGAAATGTTGAGGCCTGAAAACATCCTAAGAAGCCGGTGCCTGCTCAGCGGCTCCAGACCCATCCAAGGGAGAGACATCCGCGGATTCAATACTCTGAGAATCTGGCGGCATACTGGACTCCGAATGGGTCTCAGTAGAGGCCTGTGACTCAAAAGCAGCGGGTATCAGGGGCTGCGAAAGCGCCTCACTGAGTACCGGCGAACCGGCGACTGGCTTAGGAGAAGCTTCGTCGTTGTTTTGGACCTCGATGGTCTGTCTCTGTCTTTTTCTTTGCGTTTTTTGTAACTCCGGTAGTTGGATTGCTAACCGACGACATTTCAGGATAATTAAATCTTGATCCAAAATATTTAGAAGCAAAAATATACCGAAGCTTAATAGTGCGTTGGATAAATCTAGCACAAAACCGACAGCAAGGCACGTTATGATCTGGGTCTAGGCAAGGAATACAGTACAAATGAAAATCCTTATGAGGTATTTGCTTCCACAAGTAATGCAATTATTAACTTTTACTGACAACAGTAAGGAACAAGAAAAAGTTTCCCCAACAGGGTACTTAGCTTTAGTTTGAAGACTTCTGTTCTGAAACTCGAATGCGAAAACTTCAAGAGTTGGCCGACCGGCACTTGCGAACTGCTTCTGCTTCGAGCACCGCGCGGTAAGAAAGACTGAATAAAATGGCGTCAGCTGCAGGTTTTATATCCCTGACAACCTGACGTCATGGAAGAGGAGGCAGCAACTGATGCAGGACCCAAGACTTTATTATTCAGGCCGATTGGGGGCAACCTGCCAGCAGATTACCCAAATGTAATGACTGTAACAGTGAAACACGAAGAACATCTGATGTACCTCACTCTAATAAACAAATTTAGAGCTTTCATCCAGGTACAGTGGACTTCATCAGAATAAAATCAAGTCTGGAATACCCAGCTTTATAACATTTAACAACCAGATGACCAGAACAATTAGTGAGTTAATGAATAAATTTAAAGAAACACTTTTCATTTACTAACAAATTCACAATAGACACATCTTTAAAAACATTTGACACATCACTAAGAGCAAAATGGTAAAAAAACATTTTTTTAAAAATTGGCCCCTTGATTAAAGCAGTTTCAAACTAAATATGTTTAACCGATATGTTTATAGCAATACTATACCTAATGATGACTTTTGTTAACCATGAGAACAATAATGTACTTAATGATGGTGATGAAATCATAGATAACAGACCATTAAGAGTTTCCCCTTCTGAGGAGGTCAGAACGACTGAGGAATCAGAGGGAGGAGAACCCAGGGACCCCAAGGAGGAGGAACAGCTTTGTGCAGGGATTTTACCAATGGAGAGGTAGAGTGAGTTGTGAGGGGGAGAAGCAACCCTTGGTAAACATTTCTACAGATACTTGCAATATTGTGTTAAACAGTGCTGGTGACTTTAAAAGTTATAGCCTGAGTGACTTGGAGGTTACATGCTTGTGGGCAGACCTGTTTGAGAAGGGTTTAACCTATGTACTAGGTAGGACTGACAAAACTGAGGATGTTCTTGTTAATTTAAAACTTTCTGTTAGGCATGCTCAATTTTCAGTTTTATTTTAATAATGACAACAGCACTTCTGCCAGTACATCCAATGCATATAGAAGACACAGTGTGTTTAATCCATTACTTCACCCAGTGGTTAATATCTATGAAAGAATGCGTGACTATGACATTAGGAGGCTCCTCTCCCTCGCCATCAGTCACCATTTCAATTTAAGTACTACTGAATGGGGGTTGTTGAAAGACATTATAAACAATGGACAGGTCAGAGTTATGAAATATGTGGCAAGGCAGGGGCCTGGTGATTATGGGCACCAAGGACTATATCAACAAAATGTTGGCTCTGTTTATATATATAGATATTTATAAGGAAACTTCCACTAATGAAATGAATATTGCCTATCACAAAACAGATGTGACTCTAGATGACCTTTTGTTGAATGAGCAGATTAGTTTAGCTAAACATAGCTTTCATAAGGTGCCCCACCCTAGGACCCCCACCATTTTTGGCAGCCCTAAGATTCATAAAAGCATCAGTTTGTTTCCTATGGTTGATGGAAAAATTTCTAAGACATTTCCATTGGCTAGGTTCATTGACCATGATACCAAGGAGGTCATTGACAACTAGCCAAACGTAAATAAGGACTCGTGGGATTTTCTTTCTAAAGTGTCTACTGATTTGTACACAGATGACTTGATCTTTGCTACAACTGACATCCAAGATCTTTTCTCAGTTATTCCTCATGAGGAAAGCCTCGAGTGGTTACATGACTTTTTGTGTAATAATTCAGAGTTTGATCATACCAAAATACTTACGCTTATGGAGGCTATATTACAAAACAACTTTATTATACTTGAAAACCAGTTATTTAGCCAAAGAGTGGCATAGTAATGGGGGCAGTATGTGCCCCAGTCTTTGCTAATATAGTGTCAGCACACTGGGAAAAAAAGAAGTTATGTACTCACGATAATGTTCCATGTGAATTGTTCTATCTCGCCTTCATTCATCACTGATGGGTTTGGTGCCGATCCCTCGGCTCCGACACGGCCGTTAGCAAGCTCGAGGTTTACCAAAAGCTTGAGATCTAGCCCCTTATCCCATGATGCACTGCCTGGAATACCTCAGATCTTGTTTGCTGCGTGTACTACTTTTGTTAGATAATAATTATTCCAACAAAAAATAAAAAGGAATGCATAACCAGGATGAAGCTGGATTCCAGGTCAACTGTCAGCCAGGTGGTGGATGGAGGGAGGGACGTGAGAATGAAGGCGAGATAGAATAACTCACATGGAACGTTATGGTGAGTACATAACTTCTTTATGTGAAGTTGTTCAATCTCGCCGTTCATTCATCACTGATGGGTAGCGTCCCTAGCACCCCAAATCTCGGGCAGCTCACAAAAGTACTTTTCTCAGGACCGTGGACCCGAAAGAGGCCCTGTCCCTGGAGGCCTTATCCACTTTGTAATGAGTGATGAAGGTATGAGGTTTAGACAAAGTGGCTGCCACACAAATATTATCTAAAGGCACTTTGGCTTGAAAAGCAGCAGATGTAGATACTGCTCTGGTAGAATGAGCTTTAATCTTTTGAGGCAAAGGCATATTGGCAGCTTAATGAACAAAGGCAATACAATCCGATAACCATTTAGATAGAGTTGTTTTAGCCACTGGCCTACCTTTTCTGGTTTCTGAAAAGGATAAAAAGAGTTGGCCTGATTTCCTAATATCTTTAGTTCTGTGCAGATAAAATCTGAGCTATCTGTGAACATCAAGTTTGTGTAGCATATACTCCATCTTGCTAGAATGGTTGGGAAAGAAGACTGGTAACTCAATGAATTTATTAATATTAGTTTTGGAACAAACTTTAGGCAAAAAGGAAGGATTTGTTCTGAGTGATACTCTATCAGGGTGAAAAGTCAAATAAGGTAGTCTGATAGATAAGGCTTGAAGCTCTGATACTCTACGGGCAGATGTAATGACCACTAGAAATAGAGTTTTCCATGATAAGAACTTAATTTCACAGGATGATGCTGGTTCAAAGGGAGGAAGAATAATCTGGGACAATATTAAGTTCAGATTCCACGGTGCATAAGGAACTTTCACTGGGGGTCTGATGTGGAAGGTCCCTTTGACAAAGGCTCTAGACAGCTTATGGGTCATAATGTTAAATCCGTCTATTCCTAGGTGAAAGTTAGCAACGGCAGCCATTTGAACTCGTATTGTAGCTGCTGCTGAACCTTTGTTGAAAATCATGGTAAGGAATTCTAAGATGGAGGACATGGGTGCTTTATAAGGGTCAATGTTCTGTTTGGAGGCCCATAAAGAAAATCTTTTCCATTTGCTGAGGTATAATCTTCTGGTGGAAGGCTTTTGGGAAGACAACAAGATGTGTCTCGTCTCCTGAGAAATATTATCAAGCCTGGCTTATGAGGGGAACTGGAGCAGCCAAGCTGTGAGCTGCAGAGACTGTAGAGAAGGATGGAGGTTCCCCAACGGATGTGTCAGCAGGTCTGGAACCAGGTCCAGAATCCATGGTTCCTCCACTAGGTGCTGAAGTAGGAATGGGAACCAAATCTGACGAGGCCAATGAGGGGCTATTAGAATCATAGTCCTCTTTAGCAACAAAGCTTTCTGAGAACCTTTGAAATCAGAGGGATTGGTGGAAATGCATAGAGAAGACCCAGGGGCCAATCGTGTATAAGTGAATCCCTTGCGGACTTCCCCGGAGGGGGGATCAGGGTAAAATAGCTTCTGCATTTGGTATTTAGGTGACTGGCAAAAAGATCACAGCAAGGCTGGCCCCATTTGCGGAAAATCCTGTCCGCTATCTCTTGTTTGAGGGACCACTCGTGAGGCAATAAAATTGCCCTGCTCAGTTTGTCTGCTATCACGTTGGATTTTCCCGGGATGTGCGTTGCCAACAGAAAACGCTGGGAGGATACAGCCCACTGCCAAACTCTGACGGCTTCTCGGCATAAGGGGTAAGATCAGGTCCCGCCTTGTTTGTTCAAATACCAGACCACTGACATGTTGTCTGTCTGAATTGCAATGCTCCTGTGAGGAAGAGAGTCTTGGAAGTACTGCAATGCCAAAAGTACTGCTCTCCTCTCCAGGATGTTGATATGCAAATGTAACTCCTGTTCCGTCCATGTGCCTTGGACAGTCCTCTCCTGATAATGCCCCCCCCCCACCCTATCAGGGAGGCATCCATGGTCACAGTGGCTATTGAAGGTGGAAATACAAATGGGCGACCTACGGTTACATGAGGAGACGTCAACCACCACTGAAGGTCCTTCTTGCACGAGTTTGTGATCAATATTGGGTGACTCATGGGAAGCTCCTGGTAAGACCATTGAGTGAAAAGTAAGCATTGAAGTATTCTCATATGCATTCTCGCTAGAGGAATGGCTATGATTGCAGCAGCCATCAGACCCAAAATGTTTAACACTTCTGATGCTGGTGCTTTTGTCTTTGATACTAGACAGCTGATTTACTGACGCAGAAGAGCGATTCTTTCTAATGGTAGCCTTAAAGTGATGGTTGAGGTGTCTAATTCAGCTCCTATAAAGTTTATATGCTGAGATGTTGATAAGGCAGACTTTTTGAAGTTGATGATAATGCCCAACTGATTGCAGAGAGTCAGAGTGTGGTCTCTTGATTGAACTAGTTGATTTTACAGAAGGCAAAGATTGAAGAAGGGGAGAAGCAGGAGTCTCGGATTCCGGCTCCAGGGACATAGGTCGGCTCCAAACAATGGAAACAGTCGACTCCGAAGGCATTGGAGCTGATGTTCCAGCAGATTCTCCCAATTTTGTCATCTTATGCTTCGATGACTTAGAAGTAGAAGCCAACGAAGATTTTGAAGATATAGGGGACTGACCAGCCCCATCCTGGCTAGACAAAACCTCATCAAAGGAATGTTTGAGCAGGCCTCTATCTATTAATTTTCTTTTTCTCTCGAGCAAAACCCTTGGAGGAAAAGCATGACATATGCTACATGACTCCTGAAGATGATGTGAGCCCAAACAATATACACATTGCGTATGTCCACCGGTGATGGACATTTTTTGTCCACAATCTGGACATTTTCTGAAGCCTGATTTAGGCCGTTTGTCCTTGTCCTGTGACATCCTAAAGTAAACTAAAAAAAACTTTTAAAGAAGTTGTTACTGCACAACTAAAATAAAGACAACTGCTGTTAACTATAGAGTTAGTTGTTAATTCACAACTACGCCCTGACAAGTAGGCCCAAGGGGCACTTAACTAACAAAAAACTAAACTTTGTTAATACAAAAGATAAGACGGGAACAAGGGGTAAACAGTAAATAATAAATAAAAATTAGTTATTGAAAGAAAGAATTTAACTTGCGTACATTCTGTTTTTCTCCAATAAAGGAATCAAGTTCTGGAAACACACGAGATCTGTGCCACGGCAAACTAGATCTGAGATATTCCAGGCAGTGTATCATGGGATAAGGGGCTAGGTCTCGAGCTTTTGGTAAACCTCGAGCTTCCCAACGGCCATGTCGGAGCCGAGGGATCGGCTCCGAACCCATCAGTGATGAATGAACGGCAAGATTGAACAACTTCACATCAACATGGTACTTAACTCTAAATTTACTGGCTGCTGGTCCTTATATGGTAATTTTTTTGTATGACATCATGATTTTCTGGATGTAATTCAGAGCTAGGTTACAACAGTTTTTTTCAGTTTTTGAGTTCTACAACCCACTTTTTAAGTTTACTATTGATGTACAACTTGACAGGGTAAACTCTTTGGATGATTCTATTGTCAAGAACAGAACACTGAAAATACTGGCGTCTACAGTGTACAGAAAACCCACCCATTCCAAATCCCTGTTACATTTTAATAGCTGGCACCTCCTCCACCAAAAAAGTCATTGGTCAAGGAGCAATGTGTGAGGTTCGCCAGTATGATAACCAAAGATACCGCTTTCCAGGAGGAAAGTGATAAACTACAAGGGATGTTGGGAAAAAGAGGGTATCCTGATTTGTTTCTGAACAACATTTTTACAGAAGTGGAGGGGAAAAGACAGCAGGGACATTATTCCCCTTTGTTAGGGACTGTAAATAGAGGCCCACATGTAACAAGGGTCTGTGACTTGATTGTAACTGACAGCCAAGGGCCATTTTCAGAAAGCATTGGTGTTACCATATAACCTGCACTTTGACAATATTCAAACAATTACATGTAAAAATTTGAGTTTTTTGGGGGCTGACCAGGAGTATTTTAGTAAGGTGGGGGAAAAAACAGTAATAGTATATTGAAAGGACATTTGTTTCAAAATCCTCCTTGAGCGACCCCATGTAGCCAAATGTAATTGCATTATGCTGAAGTATGGCCACTGTTCACAATGCAGATATATTTTGGAAGCATCTTGCCTATTCCTTCAAAGCTTTGGTGTAATGAAAGTTAACCACAAGTATTACTGTGACAGCAAAAGGGATTATATGGGTTGCTAAATGCCAAATGTGTGAATGATTTTTATAATGGAAATTTACCAACGTCAATATGACATTCACAGAAGGAATGAAAGGAATGCCCTGTAAAAACATATTAAAAACCATCCCTACCATTCTTTCAAGTACATTGCCATTGACCATGTCAATTTAGGACTCAGGGCTAGACCATCTGATCGATTTCTTGAATACAAGGAACTCAGGTGACAGCAGAAATGTAATGCTACTGTTTTCTCAGGACTAAACAACATGGTCTCTATTAGGAGTGTGATGAAATTAAAAAAATAATTTATGTACTCACCATAACATTCCATGTATGTTGTCCATCTTCGCCTTCACTCTTACTAGGTCAAGTTCGAATCCAATCCTTGGATCCAACTCGGCCTTTATATACAAGCTTGCTAAACCCTATCCCAGAATGCACCAGAAAACCTCCCCAGATCTTGTTTGCACTTAATGAAAGTATCACAGAAAAGAACAACTCAGAGTCAGATGTAGAAGGTCAGAGATTAAGGTAATCCAATTAAACAGACTCGGTCTTCCAGGAGTAAAAATGGTCGGGGGAATGGTGGATGGGATGTAAGAATGAACGCAAAGATGGACAACACACATGGAACGTTATGGTGAGTACATAACTTCTTTATGTGTTGTTCTCCTAGCTCGCCTTCATTCTTACTAGGTTGGGACAGCGTCCCTAGCACCATCTTTCTTGGGTGTCTCAAAGGAGAATATTCTTCAGAATCGTGGAACCAAAAAAGGCCCTGTTCCTGGAGGCCAAATCAACTTTCCAATGAGTGATAAAGGTATGTAGTTTTACCCATGTTGCTGCAGCACAAATGGTATCAACTGGTAGTTTAGTCAGAAAGGCAGAAGAGGTTGCAATGGCTCTTGTAGAGTGGGCTTTAACTCTTTTGAGGAGATCTCCATTTTGAGATTTATAGATAAAAGTTATGCAATCTGAAAGCCATTTTGAAAGTGTTACCTTAGAGACCGGGGTACCTTTCTTGGAGTCTGAAAAGGAGATGAAAAGCTGGTCAGATTTTCTGAATTCCTCAGTTCTGTGTAAATAAAAACTTAACTGTCTATGCACATCCAGTTGATGTAACATGTATTCTGCCTTACTTTCGTAATTTGGGTAGAAGACTGGCAGCTCTATAGCTTGGTTCAAATTTGAGTCTGAACATACTCTGGGCAAAAAAGAAGGGTTTGTTCGTAAGGACACCCTGCCCCTATGGAAGATCAAGTATGGGGGCTCAAGCCCTGCAGCTCTGACACTCTTCTAGCAGAGGAAGTTGCTATCAAGAGAATAGTTTTCCATGTCAAAAACGTAGATTCGCAAGATGATGCTGGCTCAAATAGGGGAAAAATTAAACGAGATAAGACGAAATTTAAGTCCCATACTGCTGGAGGGTCTCTGATAAGTAGTCTTAGCAACAAAATACCTTTAAGAAAGGCTTTGCACATTCTATGAGACATACTATTGAGGCCACATTGACCTAAATGGTAACTGGATATTGCTGCTAGCTGAACTCTAATGGTAGCTGCACCTGCACCTTCATTGAAAAGCTTTGCTAGAAATTCTAAAATGGAATTCACTGGGGCAGAGAAAGGGTCAGTGTGATTATGAGAAGCCCATAAGGAGAATCTTTTCCATTTGCTTCTATGTATCTTTCTTGTTGAAGCTTTATGAGAGGAAATTAGGATGTGCTTAACTGATGAAGAGATGTTAGGAAATCTGGCTACTGTTGGAATCGGAGCAGCCAAGCTGTCAATTTGTGGGTCTGAAGGGAAGGGTGGAGTGTTCCTGACGCACGAGTCAAAAGGTCTGAAACTGGATACAGCAACCAAGGCTCCTCCCGAAGATGAGGCCACAGAAAGGAGAAAAAAAACAGACCAAGGCAGAAACCAGGAACCTTCACGAAATGTATTCCAAATTTATTTCAAAGACAAGTAACTCCACCGCCGATTTCAATAACCATAAAAACAGACAGCACAAATTTCAGTTGAGCGCGCTTTCTCCTTGTTACAATAACAAAGCTTCTTCAGAACTAAAAAATCCTCCATAACCTTTCCTCTTATATATTACAAGCAATCAATACACTAATTGCATCTAATTACATTTGCTGCTCATCTTAAAGCAATACATTGCTATACAAGCTTAAATGCTGTTAAAAAAAGTATTGCGTGTAAAAATGTGTGTTATATACGTTTGCAATTGCATACAAGAATACACAAGTTTAAAAAGTTTTCCTACCAACAAGTGAAAAATGCATGTGTGTGTATATACAGATATACTTTTTTACTAAATAGACACCTCTAACTAAGTGGACATAATACATGTAAAACATTTCCCCTAAGTAATGCATAGTCCTAAATACTCAACCTAACTATACTATTAAAATTACTAATATCGTGTTTAAAAATATATGTATTCTGCACAGTACAGTAAAAACTGAAATCAGGGCAGGCAAAAAAACAACCAAATAAATATCTAACTCACATAAAATATAAATGAAAATACATCAAGGAACATATTTAAATTATTTATAAATGTTTATAATTTAGCCTGTCTTAATCTCAACACACTCTGTATGCTAATGCTGTCATTCAATCCGGGAGGTCTACTGGCATCCAATTTTAGTTGCCAAAAAAGTTCCCTATATTCAACCCTTGATTCCCAGTTGCCCCCCCCCAGGATCCATCACTACCTACTCAATGACCGCAAATTTAATATTCATATTTTTGCATGTCAATGAATGTTTGTAGAACGCATTAGACTCCTTCCCTTTTTTATTTCATATCAGTGCTCATAGATTCTTTTTCTTAGGGTACGTGTAGATTTCCCTATATAAAAACTTTTACAAGCCGTACATGTTCCAATATATACAATACCTTTTGTACCACAATTGTAGTGTCTGGATGGAACCAACTTGTATTTCCTAGATGTAATATTAATCTCCTGTCGATCTAAAATGTGTTCACATTGTCCGCAGGACCCACATTTGTATGTACCTTTCTTACTGTTAGAATTCCATGACTTGTTTAGTTCATTTGTCTCTAATAAATCTTTTAAATTCTTTCCTCTTTTTCTAATGAAGGTGGGGTGAGAAAGGAGAACCAAATTTGATGAGGCCAGTATGGGGTGATGAGTATCAAGTCCCTTCCCACGAAATTGGCTTTCTGAAGTACTCTGGGTATTAGTGGAAAGGGGCGAAATGCACAGAGGTGACCCAAGGGACAATCGTGAACAGCTGCATTTCTTGGTGACTCCCCTGGAGAGGGGATAAGGGCAAAGTAGTTGCTGCATTTGGCATTCATGAATGTCACTGTGATGCCCGTGCAGTGGCCCAGCAATCAAGGAGCCTCAATCCTCACCACTTACACCAGTGAGGGCCATCCACACTGGGATGCATAACAAATACACACACAGTACAGTACTATTTTCCTTAAGAGCACACAGAGATCACAGTCAGTCTGGGGCTTGTTTGCTGGTTTTTCCTTTCTCTCTAGATCCCCAATAAGACTCCCCACTGGCACAGCTATAGGGTCCAGATCTCAGCCTAGTGGTCAAGCTAAAACCTCCAGCACCCTCTCTGTCCAGCCAATGCTTCGTGTCCCCGCCCAAGTGGCGGACACACACACACACACACACACAGTTTAAGATATGAGTTATATACAAACACACAGACACTCCTGGGGAAGGCTGGTACAGGTCCTCCAGCTATGCCCCTTCTGCCCAGACTATACGGTAGTACCACTTGCCACCAACCACTAATATCAGCTACTAATAAGGCCCTTATCAAAGGGTGTCCAATTATTACTGCGAAATATTATTATCCAAACAGTAAGTGTGATGAACAGCAAGGCTTATTTGGAGAAGCTTGGACAGTATCACTACATACATGCAATGTACTCTAGAGCTTAAATTATCTCTGTATAAAACACCCACAGTTGAAAGGTTTAAAAATATTTAATAATAAATAAGAAGAACACAAGACAATACTTCTTACTGCACAGTGCTAGTCAAGAGGTCAGAGATCACAGATAAATACTTAAAATAATACAGTAGAAAAGTTCTGATATCAATACAGAAAACAGCTGTACTAGACTTCCTATTTCCTATCTATATCTAAGAGCAAACACAGTTCTAAAATAAACTTACATATAGAGCAAGGTGGTGCTGGTGATGTTGCCAGTTCTGAAAACAAATGCAAAACACTCTGATTCTCTCTCTCTGTCCTTAAATTGATAACACAGCTCCACTGACTCATTTCAGATTACATCATTATTTTCTGTTTCCGAGGCTAACAGAAACTCAGAGTGAACAGCCCTTTTGATCTTGCAGCTGGTCAGGAAGCCAGATCAATAAAATACATTATACATATAAATTCTAGCCATTAATTCTGATCTCAAAACAATAGGAAGAATTCTTTCATTCAGACATCTTGGCTCAGAGTTTTGAGATCAAACAATTATTCAATGTTTGACTTATCAGCTTTCCTCTAGCAGAGTGCAATGTAGTTACATCTCTGAAGTTGAACATTTACCGTAATTTTCTTACATTTAATAGAACAAGCATGTGGCTTACATTAATATTTACAAATGACAGAATTATCTACAAAATCCTATCTAGCTAGGCTGGCAGCCTTCACATATCCCCCCCAAAGAATTAAAGCTAATTTTTCAAGTGACCCTTGAGAAACATTGCTTGAAAGGGTTAGGTCTATCTGAGAATATCTTACCCCATTCCCTGTCTTGACAGTCTATATGCGTTGGCATTGCTAATCTCACTGCGGTGCTGCAATGACATATCATATGCTTGCAACCCTAGGCTCCATCTTAGCAACTTGTCATTTTGCTGGCTGGCTCTGTGTAACCATGTTAGGGGATTGTGGTCTGTAACTATAGTGAACTTTCGTCCATACAGATAAGGCTGAAGTTTCTGCAGTGCCCACCCTATGGCTAGAGATTCCTTTTCTACAGCTGCATAGCATTCCTCCCTGGGTTGTAGCCTACGACTGAGATATACCACTGTGTGCTCTTCTCCCTCTGCAGAAATCTGGCTAAGTACAGTCCCCACCCCATGGTTCAAAGCATCTACCTGCACAACACATTCTTTACTGTAATCTAACACAGGGGGTCCTCCCAAAGCTTTTTTAAGCTTCTGGAATGCCTGCTCACATGCTGTGGTCCAAACAACCTTATCTGGCCTGTTCTTTCTGTCAGATATGTGAGGGGAGCAGCTATGGTACTATAACTGGGGACAAACTCTGTGTAGTGCCCTGCTGTCCCTAAGAATGCCCTCACCTGCTTTTTGGTAACTGATACAGGCCATGCCTGAATGACTTCCACTTTGGCAGTTTCTGGCCTGATCTTACCACACCCCACTCTATGTCCCAGGTAGGAGACCTCTGCCATACCCACCTGACGTTTGCTGGGCTTAATGGTCATCCCTGCCCTCTGTAGTCTGTCCAGCATGTCCCTGACATGTTGAAGGCACTCTTGCCAGGAATGGCGGTAGATGGAAATATCAGCTCGGTAAGAAAGGGCATACTCATACAAGCCAAAAGGAGTCACAAAGGCTGACTTCTCTCTAGCACTGGGAGTCAAGGGCACCTGCCAGTAACCCTTGGCAAGATCAATGGTTGTAAGATACTTAGCCCCACCCAGCTGCTCTAGGGCCTTGTCTGTCCTAGGCATGGCGTAAGCATCTGACTCTGTGTGACTATTTAATTTCCTGTAGTCCACACAGAACCTGGTGCTGCCATCTTTCTTTGGTGCCAGCACCACTGGGTATGCCCAGGGACTGTTGGCTCTTGAATTACCCCTAGTTCCAACATCTCCTTTATCTCCTCCCCCAGAGTCTGTTTGACTCTTTCAGGTACCCTATAAGGGGCCTGTCTAATAGGCCTTTGGAGTCCTATATCCACCTGATACTGCACCAGGTGGGTGAAACCTGGTTTTACAGTGAACATGTCCCCAAAACTCCTGTAACACTGCTCGGATTTCTCGAACCTGGGTAGGAGATAGCTGCTGGGACACTGCTACCCCTTCCACTGAGGTGTCAGTCTGAGCCTCACTGAGGAGATCAGTCATCAGATCTCCCTCAGACTCCTCCTGCAATCCACTGCAAATACTCAGCAAAAGGGCCATCCTATCATGGTAAAGTTTCATCATGTTAACATGGCACAATTTGTGCTTCTGCCTCCTGCCTAGCAGTTCCACCATGTAGTTAACATCAATTACCTTTCTTACCACCTTGTAGGGTCCCTCCCAAGCTGCTTGCAGCTTGTTGTGTCTGATAGGAATGAAAACCATTACCTGCTGCCCTAAAGCATACTCTCAAGCTCGAGCATTCCTGTCATACCATACCTTTTTCTGTCGTTGGGCTTCTGCCAGGTTCTCCTGGGCCAAACTCATGAGTTTCCTGAGACTTGTCCTGAGGTTTAGGACATATGCCACAATAGACTCCTTGTGAGATTCACACTCACCTTCCCACTCATCTCAAATTAAATCTAGCGGTCTCCTCACCCTATGACCATACAGCAACTCAAAGGGTGAAAAACCTGTGGATTCCTGGGTAAGCAAACAACAGATGGGGAAAATATTTCTCCCACTCCCTCTTAAACTGGTCTGCAAATGCCCATAGCATGGACTTGATTGTAGAGTTTATCCTCTCAACCAGACCATTAGTCTGGGGATGGTAGGGGGTGGTCATCAGGTGCTTCACCCCACAGTACTTCCACAGACAAGCCAGCAGGTCTGACAAGAAATTGACACCTCTGTCAATCAGTATTTCTTCTGGGAAACCTACCCTGCTGAAAATCTCTAACAAAGCATTTGTCACCTTTTCTGCCTCAACTGAAGACAAAGCCACTGCCTCACGGTATCTTGTAGCATAATCTACTACCACTAGGATATACTTTATCCTTGTGGAACTTGGGTACTCAGAGGCCCCACAATATCCATAGCTACCCACTGAAATGGCTCCTCAATCACAGGCAAAGGCATCAAAGGAGCTCTCACCTTGTCTCCTGCCTTGCCTACCTTTTGGCTCTGCTCACAGCTCCTGCACTACCCGGTTACATCTCTGGAAATTCCACGCCAACAGAAGTTCTGCATAACACATCTCTTTGTACATTTTATGCCCATATGACCTGCAAAGGGAATATCATGGACTACGGCTAGAAGCGCCAGACAGTAGGCTCTAGGCACTACCAACTGCTGTATTCTCTCACCTTCTAGCTCCCCTCAGGGGTCCACTCTCTATACAGTAATCATTTGTCCCAGTATACAGATTCCCCCTTAACTTGAGAATCAGGTCCCTCACTAGCTGCCTATCTCAGGCCTTGCAATGTAGTGTCTGAGAGCTGAGCTTGTCTCAACTCTCTCTTTTTAACACTTCCCAGCTCCCCTTCCACAGGAAGTCTGGCATCCTCTGACAGCTGTGCCTCACTGTCAGCCTTGGTACTACTACTCACCTCTACCCTTGCAGTCCCTCGGTCCAAGGGAACATCAGTACCCAGAAGCAGCTGTGGCTCACTTTCAGTCTCACTGCTACAGGGTAGCTCCCTCCCTGAAGTAACCACCTCACCAGTCCTGGCTGCAAGTATGCAGTCTGTCTGGGTCTCCCCAAGGCTACCAGACTCACATGCTTGTCTCTAAGCCTGACTGTGGGTAACTGCACAAGCACAAGGTACTGCACTATCAAAATCATTCCTGATCAGGACATCTGCAGGTAATCCTCAAACACACCTACTTGCTGGCTTCCTTTTCCACCCTCCAAGTAAAGGTAAACCCTAGCCAAATGTATTTGGAATGGGAATCTCTCCTAAAGCTCTGACTGGAGTAGATCACCCAGGCAAGTAGTGCTCCTCAGTAACCATTGCAGGCTTCACAATGGTTATGTCAGAGGCTGTGCCTCTCTTAGCAATGGCCTCTTTGCCATTCACTATGGTAGGATATAATCGCTTGTGGTAGTTGGGTACCCTTTTTATGTCAAGACAACCTACTGTTGGCATTTTTGTCTTTCCCACTTACTGGCTCCCTCACCTTTTGTTACCCACCTTGCCTCCGTGGACATCTGTATGCCACATGGCCCCACTTGTATTCAAAACATTTAACCCTAGGTCCTGGATGTGTACCTGGATTAGTGGCTGCCCCTGCTGCTGCCAAACTCTGTTGGGAAAGTCTGGGCTGCCCACCATGAGTTCCTTTAGATGCATGAGCAATACTGGGGTTCCCTTTCCTGTGCAGGGATGCCTTGCTTGCTAGGTATAGGTCTCCCTTCCTCAACTCCTCTGAAGTGGCACACTGTCTATCAGCTAACCAGATCCTCATGTCCACAGGCAAAGTGCCAAGGGCTTGTTCCCTCACCAAAAGGTCTGCCAGCCCTTCAAAAGTGGTGACCTCACATTCACTCACCCATCTATGAAAATATGTGCTCAGTTCAGCAACATAGTCACACACACTTTCATCTTCCTTGCGTCTATGCTCACAAAACATTTTCCTGTAAGTTTCAGGTGTTAGCTTAAAGAATTCTAACAAACAATTCTTAATGGCAGTATAATTAAAACAGCCAACGTCAGACATTTTGGACAAAATAGTTACAGCTTTACCATGGAATAAGGTGGTCAGGGGCCATACCCAGAGCCTTTGGTCAACACCATACTGTTTACATACCCTCTCAAACATATGAATGAAACTATCAAAATTATCCCCCTCTGTAAACTGCAGAAGAAATTTACTGATCTTTTGTGCTTCTGGGGTCCAGATACTCCCTTCCCCATTACCTCCATGACTCCGGCAAAGAGTCAGAAACTCCTTTTCATGCTGCCTCTGTCGCTCTTTTTCCACACCTTCCATTTCCAAATGCCTGACCTCCAACTCAAGTCACTTTAGCTCCAGATGAATTTTTTAAGTCCTCTGCATAAAGGTTGAGCTGTCCATTCCCTGAATGTTGTACATTTCCACGGCTAGTCTGATCGTCCTCCTGGTTGCTGTTTTATGATTCAGCTGTGACCAGGCAATCATGTCTGCCTGAGTTAGGTTTCCCTGTACCTGTCCTATAGCCTGGCACATCTCAGCCAACTGGCTCCTTGTCAGCTTTCTATACTCCTCTGCTGACATGCTTGCCTGCTCTCCCTGACTAACTAAGCTCACAAAAGAAATAAAACAATTGTGATCTGAACTCTGAATATTCACTGCGTGGCTGATTTAGAGTATAAAAATACCTTCAGTGATCACTGTACATAAGCTACAGGAATTCACTATCCACATCACTACAAGCCAATTAGTATGTGCCAACCAATTAATATGTGGTGTGGATATCCCATCACTGCCAAACAATTAATTATGTGATGCCCGTGCACTGGCCCAGCAATCAAGGAGCCTCAATCCTCACCGCTAACACCAGTGAGGGGTATCCACATTGGGAAGGATAACAAATACACACACAGTAAAGTACAATTTCCCTTAAGAGCACACGGAGATCACAGTCAGTCTGGGACTGATTTCTCCCTTTCTCTCCAGATCCCCAATAAGACTCCCCACTGACACAGCTATAGGGTCTAGATCTCAGCCTAGTGGTCAAGCTAAAACCTCCAGTACCCTCTCTGTCCAACCAGTGCTTTGTGTCCCTGCCCAAGTAACTGACACACACACTTTGAGATATGAGTTATATACAAACACACAGACACTCCTGGGGAAGATTGGCACAGGTTTTCCAGCTATGCCCCCTTCTGCCCAGACTATACGGTAGTACCACTTGCCACCAACCACTAGTATCAGCTACTAATAAGGCCCTTATCAAAGGGTGTCCAATTATTACTGTGTAATATTATTATCCAAATGGTAAGTGTGATGAACAGAAAGGCTTATTTGGAGTGGCTTGGACAGTATCACTATATATATGCAATGTACTCTAGAAGTTAAATTATCTCTACATAAAACAGCCACAGTTGAAAGGTTTAAAAATATTTAATAATAAATAATAAGAACACAAGACAACACTTCTTACTATAGAGTGCTAGTCAAGAGTTCAGAGATCACAGAGAAATACTTAAAATAATACAGTAGAAAAGTTCTGACATCAATACAGAAAACAGCTAGACTAGACTTCCTATTTCCTATCTATATCTAAAAGCAAACACAGTTCTAAAATAAACTTACATATAGAGCAAGGCAGTGCTGGTGATGTTGTCTGTTCTGAAAACAAATGCAAAATGTTATGTCTCTTTCTCTCTCTCTCTCTCTCTGTCCTTAAACTGATAACACAGTACCACTGACTCATTTCAGATTACATCATTATTCTCTGTTTCCCAGGCTAACAGAAACCTAGAGTGAAACAGCCCTTTTGATCTTGCAGCTGGTCAGGAAGCTAGAGCAACAAAAGACATTATACATGTAAATTCTAACTATTAACTCTGGTCTCAGAACAATAATAATTCTTTCATTCAGACATCTCGGATCCGAGTTTTGAGATCAAACAATTATACAATGCTTGACTTATCAGCTTTCCTCCTGCAGAGAGCAATGTAGTTACATTTTTTTAAAAACATTTTTATTTTTTTCATTATAAACATACACAAATGTACATATAACAAATACAATAAAACAATAACAAACTATTTACAATATTTACATTCATCCATGGTAAACAATAATTTTATCCATGAGAAGTTATCAGTATTTGTTCAAAAGGTTTCACAATTTTTGCCATGCTATTTTTTTATGAGTAATGTTATGAGTTCTATAACAAATGGCTTGCAGTTCTTTTTTAAAAACGACTTTTGCTAAATTAGTTTGTTTGTTTGTGTCTTTCTGCTTTTCCCGGTTAGGGGTCGCCACAGCGGAACTCCGGTCCGCTAATGATTGGTAGTGGATTTTTACGTACCGGGCTACCAGCCCTGACGCACAACCTTCAACGAAGGCATGCCCCATTCATGTATGCCTCCACACAGAAGACGCTCTAACTGAGAATTGAATGGGACAACGTCTTGCTATGAGGCGACAACGCTACCACAGCATCACCACCGCAGTCAAATTAATAAAATCTTTAAACATCAAATTTTGCTTACTTTTCCAGTTCAAAGTAATAACTTTTCTGTCAATTGCAAGAATTGACCAGAGTAACTAAATCTGAGATTTAGGTATTACATTAGGAATAGGAACACTGAATAGGATTAGTGAGTTAGAAACATGACAGTTATCAGACCATAAAGCCTTTACAAAATATCTGAAGTCCTTCCAGTATTGAACAACATTTCTACATTAAATGAACATGCAAACCCAGTTGGCCTCTAGTAATTCATCATAATTCCAACATTTACTTTCACTGTTTTTGAGTATAAGATGTATTTTATGTAGCGTATAGAAACTCCTATTCATAAATTTCCATGTATACAATCTCCAGTATAATGAAGAAGAGGTACCATACATAAAGCATTTACAAAATATCTGAAGTCCTTCCAGTATTGAACAACATTTCTACATTAAATGAACATGCAAACCCAGTTGGCCTCTAGTAATTCATCATATTTCCAACATTTACTTTCACTGTTTTTGAGTATAAGATGTATTTTATGTAGCGTATAGAAACTCCTATTCATAAATTTCCATGTATACAATCTCCAGTATAATGAAGAAGAGGTACCATACATAGAATTCAATAACAATTTTTTGGATTCATCAGATATTTATTCTCCATTAATCTTTACATAGTAATTCCAAAACTCTGAGTCAAACTTTAGAGTGTCTTCTCTTAGTATCTTATAGATAGAGGAGATACTCAATTTTGATTATCTGTCTTTTTAAGACACCTAACAAAAAGCTGAATCAAACTAGGTATAGATTCAGTCTCTAGGTTGACTTGTACTCTCATTTTGTTTTCTATAAACTGCCATAATGAGGGTATAAACAACCGTCTTGACTATTATCAAAATAGAGAGTTTAGTGGTTTAATACTCTTATTTTCAATAAACTGATGCCAGAGCATCAAGTTATTTTCTTTTAATTTTTGCATCGCATTGATGTTGAAAGAATCTAGGCAATCAGGGGAGTATGCTATAGGGAATATAAGAAATAACAATTGTTTAATGTTGTAATTACAATCAATTATATTTTTAAAGTTTTTAAATATTTGATTAATGCCATAAGAAAAATGATCAAACTTCTTATTAAATAAACAAAATTCAAGTAAAAGCCAATGAACTCTACTTATTCCATATTGTTCCTTAAACTGATTTTCTATAGTTCTGACATCAGTTATATGAATCTCATGTAATGTTTTCCAGCCCAATATATAGGTAGGTGTAATGCAATGTAATATTACATTAATTATAACTGATTTGGAATAAAGATCTAAGCTAGGGAATGCTATCCCATTACCGTGCCAAGCTCTAATGTGCCATTTATATGCAATCCTAGGTTTTAAGGGGAACCATAAAAATTTAAGTAGCATGGAGTCTAATTTTTTAAATACGTTTTTGGGAGGGGGAAGTATCAATGACTGTATATAAAACTAAATTTTAGATAAAATTATCATTTTAATTAAAGACAGCCTATCCTCCATTGTGAAGAACATTTCATTCCATCTTTTGATTGGTTCACTAATGGTGTTTTTTTAATTACTGTAGTTTAGTTTAACAGACTTTTTCCATGTACTCTTTATACTGACACTCAGATATTCTAATACATCATTCTCCCAATTAAACAAGCTATTCACTCTTAGGTTTTTATTGATCTTTTTGTTAATTAGGAATGTTTTGGATTTATTATGATTAACTTTAAGCCCTGAAATTCTTTCAAACTTGCTTAAGGTATTTATAACATCATGCAAAAGAACCATCAACATCATCCAATGTTAACATATCATCAGCAAATAATTGTATCTTAGGACAATAGTCCTTATTAATTTGAAAGCCTTTTATATTTTGCTTGTTTCTGATATATGTAGCAAAAGGTACCATTGAAAGAGCAAACTATAATGGTGACAAAGGACAACCTTGTCTACTGCCTTTGAGGATTTCTAGTGATGAGGATAGACATTATCCAATTTTCACATAAGCTTGTGCCCCACTATAAATTTTCATTAATAAGTTGACAAAATCTGAGGAGAATTCAAAACCAATCAGAATTCTTTGTAGATAAGACTAACTACTAGAATCAAAAGTACTTTGTGTGTCTAGGCTTATAATAGTTAGTTGTTTTTTGCATTTGCATGCTATGTCTATTAATGACAGTAATTTAATAATGTTATCTTGCACTTTTCTATGAAGAATGAACCCTGTCTGATCATTGTGTAATAGATTAGGTAATATTTTCTTTATCCTATTAGCTAATATTGTCATGACATTTTTATAATCAGTGTTTAGTAACAAAATTGGCCTATATGACTCACAAGATTTGGGGTCCTTACCTTGTTTTAATAAGGGGACGATAATTGAGTATTTCCACAATGGGGATGCTATACATTTTTGCTTAACCATAGTAAAGGCACTCATCATTTTATTTATTATATAGTCAGGAAAAATCTTATATAGTTCAGGAATTATTCCATCCAGTCCTGGAGCTTTAGCATCTTTTAAATTTTTTATTTGCTCTTTCACTTCTGTTAGTGTTCTTTGTTTATTTAATATATTATTTTGTTGCATTGACACCTCAGTAGCTTTATTTTTTTTGAATAAAAGTATAGACTACATTATCTGTCTCCAAAAGTGGTGTATAATTATTTATATATTTATAGTAGTTTTTGAACACTTCTAATATGCCCATTAAGTTAGATGTACTCTTAACTGAATCATCACTTTTATATTTAATCTCATTAATAAGATTTTGATTGTTTTTTTTGATCTTAGCGCTATTTTATGTAGACATTTGGGATTTACAGCATAAGATTGCAATTTCAATTTTTCCAGATTTATGGCTACCTTATGATTCAGAACTTCTAATTATTTTTGATTTAACTTAATAATTTCGTTATGTGCTACTCTGTTATTTGGTTTTGCATCCATTTTTATCTAGTCTATGTTTTTTTGTAAGCCTAAAAGTTCTTTGTCCCACTCTCTCCTTTTTTAAGGTACCAAGATTTTATTCTGCCATATATATAAACTTTAAAGGTGTCCCATAGTATAGTATCAGTCACTTCACCATTATTATTTGTTTCCATAAACATGGCTATTTCTTTCATTATCCATTCCCTAAAGCCTTTTAACTTAGTTATGTAAGCAGGAATTCTCTGTAGAAATCTTAAATCATGTGTATGCGTAGGTAATGTAAAGTTTATTGCATTATGGCCCGAAAGTGGACAAGTCATTATAGATACGTCACTTATTTTAGAGTATATACTATTTGTTACAAAGACCTTATCGATGTTTGCTTGTGTACCAAACCAATATGAATAGTAAGTACAGAATAGGGAATAATGTTCTCTTAGAAGCAGGAATTCTCTGTAGAAATCTTAAATCATCTGTATGCGTAGCTAATGTAAAGTTTATTGCATTATGGCCCAAAAGTGGACAAGTCATTATAGATACGTCACTTATTTTAGAGTATATACTATTTGTTACAAAGACCTTATCAATGTTTGTTTGTGTACCAAACCAATATGAATAGTGAGTACAGAATAGGGAATAATGTTCTCTTAGACCATGTATATCTTTAAGGTTCATCTGGCTTGTAAAGTCATTTAACTTCTTGGCTTGAGATGTTAGTTTTATTTTACCATTTTTAGAAGTATCATTGTCTGATAACAGGCAGTTAAAATCACCTGTTGCTATAATTTCCCCTTTTGCATTTAAAGTAATCAGGTCCAGATATTTGTCAACATATTTAGCACTCAGTCCTAGTATCCAGTATGTATTAATCAAAGTATAATACTTCCTATTGATTTCCAAAATAACCATGCTTAGCATCCATCTTTATCTGAAATTGTATCTATAATTCTTGGCATAGTATAAGTATTTTTCCATAGAATAAGAGTGCCCCTTCTCTTAGTCTTAAAACATGAATCAGCCAGAATGGTATAACCATTGAATCAGTATTTTTGTAGATCATTTTTTAATAGACAGGTTTACTGTAAAAAGATGGTCTGGGCTTTATGCATTTTGATATATTTAAGCAAACCAGCTCTTTTGACATTACTATTTAAATCATTAATATTTAATGATAAACATTTAAAAGCCATTAACTATAATGTGTATGTTATTACTAACTGAAAGACGTTTCTTCTGTGTTGATGTGAAATCTACTGAAAACGTATTTATCATGGATGCATAACGTGTATTAAGCACTACTTTCAAAAACCCAAAATTATTTACAAACACATACATGAAACATAAAGTTTCTGGTTTAGTTAAAAACTTAACTAAACCATCCATCCACCACCTCTCCAATACCAAAAGACACAACTTATCCACCTCTGCTTAGAATATGGTATACAAACAAAAAATAAAAGCATTATGAAAGCAACTAAAGAAATCTGAATTCATGAAATATACATTAGAATGAGTGTCCAACATATCTGAAAATATATGAATATGTCACATATGATAATAGCAGCTCTAATACATAGATATGCCAGAAATACACATCAGATCAAAGTATGTATAAACATTAGAAGTTGAAGGTTAAGAAGATTGTCAATATTTCCAAGACTTTTGAAGAAACATCAGATAATTTAACCATTTTTATCAGTCACCTATCTAACATTTTTCATGTAAGGATCTGTTAAACATATATATAAAAATAAATTATGTACTTACCATAACATTCCATGTGAGTTGTTCATCTTAAATTCATTCTTTACTGATCCCTCGGCTCCAATACGGCCAATTGAGAAGCTTGAGGTCTTCAAATAGCTCAAGGCCAAGTCCCTATGCCATATGTCATTCTTTCACTCCCTAGAGAAAGGTATAGAAGGACTGAGTAACCAGGATGGATCCAGCATCTCGGTCGTTTATCAGCCCAGGAGGGGGTAGGAGGGAGGGACATAAGAATGAAGGTGAGATGAACAACTCACATGAAACGTTATGATAAGTACATAACTTCTTTATGTGAAGTTGTTCTATCTTGCCGTTCATTCTTACTGACGGGCAGCGTCCCAAGCACCATCAATCTCAGGTGGCTCACAGGAGTATATTTCGCAGGACTGTGGAACCAAAGAAGGCCCTGTCCCTGGAGGCCATGTCAACTTTGTAATGAGTGATAAAGGTATGAGGTTTTGACCAAGTGGCTGCTGCACAAATATTATCAATGGGAAGCATGGCAGAAAAGGCAGATGATGTAGAAACTGCTCAGGTCGAGTGAGCTTTAATCTTGTGTTGCAAAGACATATTGGCAGCTGAATAGGCAAAGGTGATAAAAACAGATAACTATTTAGACAGAGTTGTTTTAGCCACTGGTCTACCCTTCCTGGAGTCTGAAAATTAAACAAAAAGTTGGTCTGATTTTCTGAAATCTCGACAAAGGGGGTAAGATCTGGTTCCTCTTTGTTTGTTCAAATACCAGACCACCACCAACATGTTGTCTGTCTGAATTGCAATCGTACCCAGAGGAAGAAAGTTCTGAAAGTACTGCAACACCAGAAGTACCACTCTCATCTCCAGGACATTAATATGTAGATGTATCTCTTGATCGGTCCATGTGCCTTGGGCTGTCTTTCCCTGAAAATGCCCCCCACCCTATCAGGGAAGCGTCCGTGGTCTCTCTGGCCGCTGGAGGATGTAGCACAAATGGGCGGCCTATTGTGACATGAAGTGAGGTTAACCACCACTAAAGGTCCTTTTTGCAGGAATTTGTGATCATTATAGTGCGAGACATGGGAAGCTCTTGATAAGACCATTGAGTGAACAACAGCCATTGTAGTATCCGCATGTGCATACGATGTAGTGGTATGGCTATAATTGCTGCTGTCATCATGCCTAATAATTTTAGAACTTCTGATGCTGGTGCTCTGTCTTTTCATATCAGGAGGCTGAGATGCTGGTGAGGAAGAAAGACTCTTTCTATTGGAAGCCTTAGTGTGGTGGTGGTGGTGTCCAACTCTGCCCCGATAAAAACGATATGCTGCGATGGAGACAAGGCAGATTTTTCTGAGTTGATTGTAATGCCCAGATGATTGCAGAGTGACACAGTGGACTCCCTGGCCTGAATGAGTTGATGCCTGGTGGTGGCAGTAAGGAGCCAATTGTCTAGGTACAGAAACACCTGGAATCCTACACGCCTCAGGTGAACCGTGACCACTGCCATGCATTTGGTGAACACTCGGGGGGCTGTAGTGAGACCAAAGGTCAGGGCTCGAAACTGGTAATGATTGGCTCCCAGCAGGAAGCGCAGGTGATCCTTGGCTGGCCTGGCAATTTTTGTGTGGTAGTATGCATCGTTGAGCTCTAACGAGTACATCCAATTGTCTTTCCCTAAGAAGGGAAGTATAGACTGAAGCGTGCCCATCCAAAACTACTCTTTCTTTACATATTGGTTCAGTCTGCTGAGGTCCAATATGGGTCTCCAGTCCCCCGTCTTCTTTGGAAACAAAAAGAATCTTGAGTAAGTTCAAGATCCTGTCTGGTCTGCTTGGACTGGTTGGATGACTCTTTTTCTTAGCAACGTTTGGACCTCTATTGTTGCCTGTTCCCTGTAACTGGGTAGAATGTCCAGGATTTTTCTAATGATTGGAGGGGGTGTGGCGAATGGAATAAAGTATCCTCTAGAAATGATACTTTGTATCCAGCTGTCTTTTGTTATTTTGAGCCAGGCATCTGGATACAAAGATAAGCGACCCCCGACCGCCTCCAGAGCAGGACAGTCGGGCCTCCTCTCAGGAGTGCTGGTAGGGCTTCCCAGAGAAGTGATCTCTGTTGCCCTGGTGTTGTGAACCCCCTCTGCCGTGAGGGTGGCGTCTTCCATTATTGCCCCCTCCTCTGCCCCTGGAGAAGGGGTTCACCACGTGTGTCCCGAAAGGCTCCTTGAGCTTTTTGAAACCACATTTTTCTTCCCCTTTGACCTTTAGGGTAGGGTCGGGTAGGGGTGGAAAAATGGACCCCGACGGCAGACAGAGTCTTTCCGTCCTGTTCACACCTGGTTAAGGTTTCTTCACTTTAGGCCTGAAAGGGATGAGCCATCAAAGGGAGTGTTCACGAAGGATGACTTGAAGGGCTCCGCAAAGGAACACAAGCGCATCCAGGAATGTCTCATAAGAGCAACTCCTGTATCCGATGCCCTACTTGTTCCATCAGCTGCATAAGAGATGAGGCACATGGATAAGTTGACAATAGAACTGAGGGTAGCAAGCTGAGCGGCAACTCTGTCAGAAGTTCCTGCAGCTACTGTACCCTGAAGAGTATTGCCTAGCTCCTTAAGGTGATCTCTTTGTAACCTAGTTTAGCGAACAAAGGGCAAAGGTCGTTGAACTAAACATGCGCTTCCCATATCTATCCATAATCCTGTTAGGAGGATAGAAAGACGAGGAAGCCTCAGACATTTCCTTTTTGGTTGCTGCTGCCACCACCATAGCATCAACAAGAACACCTTTTGTTAAAAATGTTTTGTCAAGAGGGGTAGAAATGAATTTATTAGGCCTCCTCAGGACAGGCTCCACAGTATCCGGAGACTCACCACTCCCTTCATGAGACCAGCTGCATCAGCTATCGAGACACCCAAGAGGTGGAGGGCTGAGACCCGAAAGCCTTCAGGAGAAATGACTCATCCTTAGTAGGGCTTTTGGACTACCAGTCACCCCTCTGCCTAAGGATCTCAAGTATCTCAGTGAATGAGATGTCCTGAGAGGGGGTCCATGGGGACCCTTCTGACTCATCTAAGTCAGTATCTGATGTTAGAGACTCCTGTGGGAACTGTAGATGTTTCCTCTTACATAATCTCTTCTTGGAAACCTCATCAGTGGGAGCTTCTGGTGAGGTTTCGGAAGAGCAGGGGCCAACCAATGGGGCTTCCTGAGGCTCTGGGTCTCTATGCTTGGTCAGGATGTGCGAGGCAGAAGCAGACACAGGCACTTCTCGGGAGGAGGAAGGCAGACCAGAGGTTGAGGATGTCCTAGGAGACATGACTCTCTCATGGCATCGAAAGTACATCTGCTCCGATGAGAGGGAGCCGACGGATCCGAAGAAACCGTCAACACCCCAGGCACAGGGACAGTGGGCTCCGAGCCCAAGGTAGGAGCTGAGCTCATCTGAGCCAAGGCCCCGAGAGGCAAAGTCGGAACCGACAAGTCGGTCCAACTGCCCTCCCCGGACCCGACTAGAGAGTGTCGGCTCCTAGAGTCCTCGATGTCAAGAGTGCACGGAGCCAAAAACACTGGAGCAGGTGTTGGCTCCGAGGGTTTCACTAACATCAGGTCTGTCTCCTCTGGCTCCGAAGGACCAGCATGGCTCAGAGGAGGAATAGATTAGGAATAGATAGGTGCAAGGATCTTCGGCAACGAAGTCATTTGGGTCGAAGCCGATAACATTTTTGCTAAGGCCAGTGCTAATAACAGCTTCTGCACCACACGATCCACATCCAGATATGACAGGCTGATAGAGGATCGAGAGGAGTATACCGAAGGCGGTACCGACTGGAGTAGTGAACTCTTAGGCTCTTCGGATACCGGTTCCAAGACTGGGGACCGGCTCCGAAAAGTAATGACTGTTGGCTCCAATGGCAGTGAAGCCAAAGTTGAAGACTTTTTCGATTTCTTTGAGTCCGAAGTCTTGGAAGACTTTGAGGACTTACTGGATCCATCTTGGTCACTCAAAGCTTCGTTAAATGACAGTTTCAACAACCCTCTATCAATCAATTTTCTCTTCCTTTCCTGTAACATCCTAGAGGAGAAGGAATGGCATATAGCACAGCTGTCTTGTAAATGCAGAGCTCCTAGGCAGTATACACAATTAATGTGGCTGTCTGTTACAGACATCTTTTGGCCACACTTTGGGCACTTTTTAAACTCAGACTTGGGGTGCTTGTCTTGGTCAGCCATTGAGAAAAAATTACTGACACTCAATACAAATTTGGCAGTAACTGACTACAAGAAGCCTTAAAAATCAGGCTAAGTCTCTCTCTCTCTCACACACACACACACACACACACACACACACACACACACACACACACACACACACACACACACACACAAAACAAAAATAAACACACACACATACACACAACAAAAATACAAGTTTTTATATATATATATATATATATATATATATATATATATATATATATAACAGTAAAAGCCTTTACTGTCACACAACTGTCTAATACACAATATGAGCAGACTATGCAAAAAAGGAGATAGCTGCTAAGATAACACACTCTAAATATGCTATAAAATATCCAAGACAAATTACTGTTCACACAAGAAAAACTGTAACAGTAATTATAACTTTAAGCCTTTCCTAAACAACTGAAGGCTAAGCTACTAAAAATAAAAAACTTTACACACTAAATAATTTTTATATCAAAAAATGTGAAAAAAGTCACTGACTAAGCACACTCTAATAACTAGCAAAAAAACTTTAAACTAGGCCTAAAACAAGAGGCTTTATCACACACTAAAGGAAAGGGACTAAATAGCAAAATACACACAATAAAGCTATAAGAGCTTTGTAAAACTATCTAAATATAAAAACTATCTAAATTTTAGACTAAAGAATTAGAAAAAAAACAGTTACTGGCCTGAGCTAATTTCAGAACCTCCGATCTATTGCAGCGACAAACTAGATTTGGGGTAATTCCAGGTGCATCATGGATTACAGACTTGGCCTCAAGCTATTTGAAAACCTCAAGCTTTGCAAATGGCCATATCGCAGCCGAGGGATTGGCTCCAAATCCATCAGTAAAGAATGAACGGCGAGATTGAACAACTTCACATCACTTATTACAATTACAACATAACTACTATATTTTGCAATTATACACATATTAATTGCTCATATGTATTAACAATATCTATGTTAACATCTTTCATCAGGAAGGGGGGGGGGAGAGAGAGAGAGAGAGAGAGGAAAAAAATGGGGCCTTACAACCCTCTGTTTAGTTACTAAAGGTTTACTTATATAACATGTCTGATGTTAATATGCATAATGAGTTTTCTAATGCAGCTTCTAGTTCACTTGATGTCATTTAGTTACTAATAGTGTTACTGAATCTGCAGAATGCATGCATCTGTAAGAGAACATAGGCATTTTCAAAGGAATTAAACACTTTTATCAGAATTAATTATTTACCATTTAAAGTATCTAGTGAAGGATAACAGAATTTCAAGAGAAAAGAATTCTAAGTACAACCATTTAACAAGTTCAAAATGTCAAATTATGTCATCACTGTTGTTTCCTCAAGCTGCAGCTTCATAAACTTGTTAAAAAGTATCTAAATAGGTTCATTCACAACAGAAGTTGTCTCTAGTGAAGAAAAAAGGATTTTCGGTGGGAAATTCAGATCATGAAGCTTTTAGAGTTTACAGAAAGCAAAAAAAAAGTTCAGGCTGCCTTGTCAGTGCATGTCATGAATCTCCACAATGAGAACAGTGACACAGACCACCAGTTTCCTCACAAAACTTCAACATCATGAAAAAATTAACCCTTTTATATAAAAACAGCAATTTAGAAGTAACAACAGCTGCCTCAAATCAAAATCATATTATAACATTTCAATCATTTACCCACCATTTAAAAAAGTGAACCTAATATATATATATATATATATATATATATATATATATATATATATATAAAACGTATATTTAGCTATCTATAAAACACCATTAATATACTGTATTAATGTTAAAATGTATCTAAACAAAGAGTGTAAAATATCTAGTTAGAAACACTAATCAGAAACACCTTGTTACCCCACAACTGACCCACTAGAAAAAATGCACTTTGGTATTAAGTCAAATTATACTATTATTGAAGAATTAGAAGACATACATCATTTGTAGTTATTTAAAAGGGAAAGGTATGTAAAGTACTTATAATGGGGAAAAGAAAGAAAAGGAACATTCGTAACAAAAAAAAAGAAGAAGAAGAGAGAGAGAGAGAATGTTATTTAAATACTTAATACTATATGTAATTAGAAGAAGTAGATATAGAAAGGAAAAGAGAAAGTTAATAATACAATTATTCACATTAACTTACAGCATAGAGACTTTCCAGAACCAAATATATTGTGATTCATAAAACAAACAATTTAAAATTAGAAAGAATTTATTCATTTGTCCTTTAGTTTCTTAGTTTTGTTTGCTCCTTTCTTCACATACCATCTATTTTTTGTTGCCTGTCTCTTCAAACTCTGGAATGACCATTCCTTTTCTTCTATACTTGACAGAATTTTCTTCTTTTGGATAAATTCTACTGCTTCTTGTAGGCAATCAAAGACCTTCATTCCTTCAGGCAAGGTGATTTTTATTCTTGCAGGAAAAAGAATTTGAGCTTTGATATTGGCGTTTTTCAAGGACTTAATTAGAGGAACAAACTCCTTTCTTCTAGATATGACTGTAGAGGTGTAGTCATTGTCAAAAATTAATAACTGTTTCACCCATCTTGATAGGGGAATTAGTCCAAGCTGATTTCAGCACTAAGTCCTTGTCTTGTGAGGAAAGAAATCTGTTTTGTTTCGGATTAAATTCATTTTGATGTTCATTTTCTGTCATACTAGTACCTAGGTCAGTTACTGTTTCCTCTAGGGCAAGAATATGTTCAGATTGTTTTTTTTACTATTCCATTTAGATGTTCCAGTTGTTTACTGCATTCTTGTTTGAAAATATCCATTTTGTTTTCAAATTTGTCCACTTTTAGTGACAGTTCTTTGAAGTTTGTTATTATAAGATGTAGTTCTTTCTTCACTGCACTCTCCTGGTGTGGGTTCTTTGAGTTGCTCATCTTGAGATCTCCAGTAGAAAACTTCTTGACAGGAACAATTAAAAAATTCTCTTGACTATTTATTAATTTTTAGAAAATAATAGAGTCTATGTTAATCTAACTTTTAGTATACTTTTAGTTAGATTTTTCTAAAAAAATAAAGTATATTTCCTGTCAGGATACTAAAATCTATGCAGAGGTATGGATTTCTGATGCTATCAGACTGGTATCTTCGCCACACCCCTATGTGGTTAAATTTTTGAAGTTCAACATTTACCATAATTTTCTTACATTTAAGAGAACAAGCATGTGTCTTACTTTAATATTTACAAATGACAGAATTATCTACAAAATCTTATCTAGCTAGGCTGGCAGCCTTCACAATCACAAAAAGGTTGCAGCAAGGCTGGCCCCATTTGTGGAAAATTTTTTCTGCTACTTCCTGTTTCGGGAAGCACTCATGAGGCATCAGAATTGCTCAGCTGAGCCTGTCTGCTATCACATTGGATTTACCTGGGATGTGCGTTGCTATCAGAAAGCGCTGGGAGGAGATCACCTACTGCCATACTCTCAGTGCCTCTCCACAAAGGGGGTAAGATCTGGTTCCTGCCTGTTTGTTAATGTACCATACAATTGACATGTTGTCTGTCTGTATTGTGATAGTTCCCAGCGGAAGAGAGTCCTGGAATGCTTGCAACGCTAGAAGCACCACTCTCATCTCTAGGACAGTGATGTGCAAGTGGGCCATGTAATCCTGCCAGATGCCTTGGACTGTCTTTTCCAGATAATGCCCCCCCCCACCCTCTCTGAGATGCATCCATGGTCACTGCAGACAGTGGCTGGGAAGTACAAATGGTCAACCCAGAGTCACATGAGTGGAGTAAAGCCACCAACGAAGGTCCTTCTTGCAAGTTTCTGTTATTATTATCTTGTGGGACATCGATAGTTCCTGCATCGATCAGTGAGTGCATAGCAGCCACTGGAGAATTCTCATTTGTAAACGTGATAGGGGGATCAGAATTATTGCTGCGGCCATGATTCCCAAGACTTTTAGGACTATCCTTACTTGAGCATTTTTCTTTGTTAGAAATTTTTAAATTTGACGTCTTAGAAATTGAACTCTTTCTGGAGGGAGTCTGGCCATCATGTTTGTTGAATCCAATTCTGCTCCTATAAGTACCACATGCTGAGAAGGCAGCAAAGAAAATTCTTCATAGTTTATTATAATTCCTAGGTGAGAGCAGAGATGCAAGGTGGTGTCTCTTATTTTTATTAGTAGATGGTTGGTGGTGGCTGTTAGGAGCCAGTCATCTAAGTATGGAAACACCTGGAATCCTAGGAGTCTCAAGTGAGCCGCGACTACTACCATACATTTGGTGAACACTCTGGGGGCTGTAGTGAGGCCAAAGGGCAGAGATCGAAATTGGTAGTGACTGGCTTCCAGCCAAAAGCGCAGGTATCGCCTGTATCAAATACAAGTGGGACAGAATTGCATTGTGTTTTACTATAATTTGTTGGCAGGGCAGAAGACTTTTTCAAACCAGTTCCAATTGCATTTGATAATAATATTGCAAAGAACTGGAGGGTGTTTGACGAAGAGTATGACATTTTCATACAAGCTGCATTTTCTGACAGTGGTGCACATACAAAGGCATTTATTCTGCTTAATTTAGCTGGTTCAGAGGCCACAGAAAGAGAGCATTCATTTGTGTATGCACCTGCTATGTTTGCAGGGGAGGGGGAAACTGCCATATTGTGGTACTGGCTAAATCAAGGGAGGACCCCAAGTGCTTAAAATGCAAATTTAGAGAAATGTGTAACCGCCAAATGAATATTACCATGGAAAGGCACTTATTTTACACAACAGATTAAAAGCCTGGGGAAACTTTTGTAGCATATATAACTGACTTGGGAAACAAAGTTAAAATGTGCAGATTTGGTGACTTAAGAGATGAGCTGATAAAAGACAGACGTGTGTGGGATCAAAGATGATGCTGTGAGAAAGATTTTGCTTTATGACAGTGATTTAACTTAAGGCCATTGAGATTTGTCAGATATATGAGCTCTCAGAAAAGCACACAAATATGCTTACAAATGAGAAATGCATGCTTCCAGTACCTTCTAGTGCTCATGTTGATAGTATGCAGCACATGGTTAAAAGAAACAGGTCCAAGGACATGGCAGCAACTGTGAGTCCTATAACAGTTCCTGGTAAACCCCGTAGCTTTCCAGCAATTTCCAGACCATGCAGAGTCTCAGTGAAGCACAAGGGTGAGTCAGCAAACTCAAAGCATGTGCCGTCACATAGCCTCATAGTCAACTGTCGTAATTGTGGAGGAAGTCATGTGTCTAAAGGAGAAAAGTGCTCAGCTTTTGTTCAGCAATGTCACATATGTAAAAAGTGGAATCATTTCCAAAGATTTTGTACATCAAAAGGGTCTCATTCCTTTATTAAAAGAGAACATTCAAGGAGACAAGTTGATCAGTTAGAAAGCTGTGGCCCTACTTTTTATGTTGATGGTGTGTCTGTGCTTGAAACAGTCAATGCAATAGATTTATGGGCAAAGAATGAAGTATTTTGTACTGTTCAGATAAATGAAAGACCCAGAGAGCTCAAAGCTGACACAGGTTCAAAGTGCAATGTTATGTCAGAAGAAACCTTTGCTAGCGTATGTCCTGATGAAAAGCTTGATTTCACCAACTGTACGAAGCTTGTTGCTTATGGTTGTTGTTGCTTATGGTGGTGAAGAAATTCAAACTGAAGGTTCAGTAGTGCTTTCATGTTATTCTGCTGGGAACAGCTATGACTTGCAATTTTTCCAAAGTCAAAAGGCACATCCAATCATTATTAGGCCTCACAAACAGTTTGAAAATGGGACTAATTTCATTTAATAAGGAAGTCCACCATGTAAGCTTAAAAGACTACTGTTCTAATTTTGCCCAGACTATTTTTTCTACCTATGCTGACCTTTTCAAAGACAAACTAGGCAAACTCCCAATTGTGCGCTCCATGAACTTAGACCCTGAAGTCAGCCCAGGTGTCAGACCAACCTGGAAAGTTCCAGTACCATGTAGAACAAAGTCAAGGTTAAGCTAGATAAAATGGTGCAGCAAGGTGTGATTTGTTCAGTTGATGAACCGAATTAATGGGTATCTTTCATGGTGGTAGCTCATAAGAAAAGCTCAGATGATATTAGAATACGTATTGATCCAAGAGATTTGAAAAAAGCACTGAAAAGACCTCATCATCTAATGCGTACAGTCAAAGAAGTCACTGCTCTTATACCAAATGCAACTGTTTTTTTCTGTTTTGAATGTAAAGAGTACATTTTGGCAAATTTTGCTTGACTGAAAATCCTCATTGCTAACCACTTTCAGTACTCCTTTTGGAAGGTACAGATTTTTGAGAATGCCATTTGGGATAAATTCTGCCAGTGAAGTCTCCCAGTGTGCTATAGAAAGCATTTTTTTCTGGTTATCCATGTGCTATTATAGTTGATGATATTCTAGTAGGAGGTAATGGTGAAGCCGTGCATGACAGAAATCTCAAGAAAGTTCTGGAAAGATCATGTGAACCTTAAGCTGAATCCTCAGAAGTGCAAATTCAGTCTACAAGAAGTTACTTATGTTTGTCATTTGTTTACTAGTTCAGGCTTACAACCAGATCCTTCCAAGCAAACAGGTATTTTTGAGATGCCAGCTCCAGACAATGTTCAAGACTTACAAAGTTTTCTTGGCATGGTTAACTATCTATGCAAGTTCATTCCAGACTTGAGGCAACTTTCAGCACCATTCAGAGAGTTAACAAGCAAAGATGTATCCTGGTTCTGCAAAAAACATTTGATGTCCTGAAACAGAGACTTGCCAGTCCACGAACTCTCAGATACTATGATGTTCACAAACCAGTTACTCTTTTTTGTGATGCTTCAAAGTTTGGTCTTGGTGCAGTCATTCTTCAAAGGGTAGACCAGTAGCCTATGCGTCCAGAACTCTAAGCCAAACCGAGATGCAGTATGTGCAGATTGAGAAACAGCTCTTGGCAATTGTGTTTGCATGTTCAAAGTTCCATGATTATATTCATGGCTGCCCAATTCAGGTTGAAACAGATCACCAACCTCTAATCACTATTTTGAGAAAGCCTATGTATACAGCTCTTGCTAAACTGCAATGCATGATGCTGAAATTGCAAAAAAAGAAGTTATTTCTTACCATAGCATTCCATCTGTATTATTGATCCTCGTTCAGTCATTACGTGTGAGTATTCGGTTCCGAACTCAGAACTGAGCCGGCCATCTTCCAAGCTCGCGCCAGCTACAAACTCTCGAGCTGAACTCGTACCCAGAATTCCCCTCTCCCTGTTACCTCAGACTGAGTTTGCAAGTGATAAGAAGGTAGAGGCTACCTCTGGTCAAATGACCTAACAGAACCTGATGGTGAGATCCACTAAAAGCCCCAGGAGGGGGAAGGAGGGAGGGTCATAATGACTGAATGAGGATCAACAATACAGATGGAACGTTATGGTAAGACATAACTTCTTTATCTGATATTGTTAATCTTCATTCATTCCTTACGTGTGGGATAGAGTCCCCAGCTACCTTTATTCCTGGGAGGCTCTCATGGAAGGACATTCTTGAGCACCATAGAACCAAAAGATGCTCTTCCCCTGGAGGCCAAATCCAGCTTGTAATGACTGATGAAGGTATGAGGACTAATGTCATGTAATGAGGCTCTGGCATGGAAGGCAGCAGAAGTTGCCACCGACCTTGTAGAATGAGCCTTTATGGTAGTAGTTAATGGGATATTACGTTCTCTATAAATGAAGGTTACACAGTCTTTTAACCATTTAGCCAATGTGACCTTAGCAACAGCAAATCCTAATCTAGGTCCAGAATAGGCCAAAAATAACTGGTCTGATTTATGAGACGCCTTAGTCCTGTTCAAGTAGAAGCAAATTTGCCTGTGAATATCTAGGGTACATAGGCAATACTCTCCTCTGTTTGAATGACTGGGGAAGAAAACTGCCAATTCAATGTTTTGATTATATGGACATTTCAGAGATCAGTTTTGGCAGAAAGGAAGGATTAGTTCTCAATGACACTCTATCTCTATGAAAAATCAAATATAGTCTCTTGATGAATAAGGCTTGAAGTTCAGAGATACGTCTGGCAGAAGTAATGGCGACCAAAAACAATGTTTTTCATGACAAAAATTTGAGGTCACAAGAAGAAGCTGGTTCGAAAGGTGGTATTGTCAAAGCTTTTAGGACTAATGACAGGTCCCATGGCTGAGTAGGTTCTCTAAAATGGGGGTTTTAGAAGATTCACACCTTTTATGAAAGTCTTGCATAATTTGTGTGACATAAGAGAAGAGTCTTGGACACCATCATGAAAATTAGATATTGCAGCCAAATGAACTCTAATGGTAGAGGCAGATAGACCAGATTGAAATAAGGTAGACAGATATTCCAGTACTATCAACACTGGTGCTGAAAAGGGATCTACCTGTTTTTCTTTCAGCCAAATAGTAAACCTTTTCCACTTGCTGAGATATGTAATTCTGGTTGAAGACTTATGAGATGCAATAAGAATGTTGTGTACTGGCAAAGAAAGATCATTCTGCCTGGCAATCAAAGGAATAGGAGGAGCCAAGCTTTGAGCTTCATGCTGTTCAAATTGGGGTGAATCAGATTTTGCAGATGGGAGATCAACCCCTGGGTTGGCTGGAGAATCCACGGTTGATCTAGCAGGTGAGGCCAAAGGAAGGGGAACCAGATCTGATGAGGCCAATATGGTGCTATGAGGATTACTATGCTCTTCAACCAGCGGGCTTTCTTCAGAAACTGGGGAATGAGGTGGAGAGGTGGAAATGCATAAAGTAGACCCGAGGGCCAATCATGGACTAGAACGTCCCTGGGTGACTGTCCCGGAGGGGGAATCAGGGCGAAATAGTTGCTGCATCTGTAGTTTGTCAGGGACGTAAAGAGCTTCCAGCAAGTTTCATAGGTTCATACTAGGCTATCTGCCCTGGATCAATTATAAGCCTCGCCCGATTCTGTATGGCTTACGCCACCCCTTGATTTGAGTATACTGTGCCCTTTTTAAGGTTTAGTTTACTGTGCCTCTGTCTAATAGTGACACGGGAGTAATCCCTGGGACAAACCTACGATCCCCCATCCACTTATTGAGATTCTTCTTGAAGAGATTCAGTGAGGTGCTCTGCCTCACATGAACTGGAATTCTATTCCAGAGCGAAGGGAGCCTCTGGGTTATGAACCTGTCCCTCCAGCAAGTTCTATTTATTTCTGTGCTGAGGTTCAAGTCCCTCGAGCATGTGGCTCTAAGGGATTTAGATTTACTGAGGTGGAGCATGTCCATTAATTCTGGATTTGACATAGCTTTGTATGTCAGGCATAGATCGCCTCGAAGTAGGCGGTATGCAACTGAGTAGAGCTGGAGCTTTTTTAACTGAGCAGCATATGGCATCTGTTTGAGACCCTTGATCCTCTTGGTGAGATACTTTTGGGGTCTTTCTAACTGCTGCAGGTGTCGGGTAAGGTACATCCCAAAAGGGGCATTGTATTCTATGATGGGCCTGATGAGGGATGAATAAAGGGGCACGATTACCTCTCTTGATCTAGATGTGAAACCCTTCGTGATGAGGTGGGCTATGTAGAAGGTCTTTTTAACCACTTTGGCAATGTGGTTTTCAAAGGAGAGACTGCTATCAACTTGGGTCCCCAGGTCCCTAATAACTTTCTCTGTACCACTATCAAAGGATTCAGGGACCACTCATGAGGTTGTAGAATACACCTGATGAGTCTGTCTGCTATCACGTTGGAATGCCCGGGAATGTGCGTTGCTAGAAGAAAGCGGTTGGTAACCATCGCCCATTGCCATATCCTCATGGCCTCTCGACAGAGTGGGTAAGATTTGGTTCCACCTTGTTTGTTGATATACCAGACCACCACCATGTTGTCTGATTGTATTGCAATAGTCCCAGACAGCAGCAGGGGATGGAATGCTTGCAACGCTAGAAGCACCGCCCTCAGCTCTAGAACATTTATATGCAGATGGGCCTCCATTTCGGACCAAGTACCTTGGACTGTCTGACCCTGGAATAGCCCCCCCCCACCCTATCAGGGAGGAATCTGTGGTCACTGCAGCCTTGGACTGTTGGGGGGAGAAGGGGCAAGACCACTGTGATGGATTGTGCACCATCCACCAATTTAAATCTTGCTTGCACCTGTGAGTTATCTGAATCTTGGCTGAAAGAGGGTACTGAAAGGGATACCACTGGGTGTAGCCATTGTAGAAGCCTCATGTGAAACCTGGCCAGGGGACAATAGTAATGGCAGCTGCCATGGAACCCAACAACTGGAGTACAGAATGAGCTGTGGATTTTTCCCTTGAAAGGATTGGAATCAGTTGCTGCTTTATCCTTACAATTCTGTGCTCCAGAATGGATGCTTTGCAATTCTTTGTGTTCAAGCTGACCCCTATGAATTCTGTGGACTGAGATGGGGTGAGATTGGATTTTAGCCAGTTTATGGTATGCCTAGCCTTTCTGCAGTGAGAAAAGAGTATGCCAGGGCTTCATCCAGTCGATGTCTGGTGGGGGCAGAGATGAGCCAGTCGTCTAGGTATGGAAACACCTGGAATCCTTGTAGTCGCAAGTGAGCTGTGACGATTACCATACACTTTGTGAACACTCTAGGGGCTGAAGAGAGTCTGAAGGGCAGTACTCTTCACTGGTAATGACTGGCTCCCGCACAGAAGCGAAGGAATCTTCTTGATGGTCTGTCCACTTTTATGTGGTAGTAGCATCTTGAAGATCTATCAAGTGCATCCAATCGTCTTTTTCCAAAAGCGGAAGGATAGACTGTATTGTGACCATCCGGAATTTCTGTACCTTTACAAACTTGTTCAATACACTAAGATCCAAAATTGGTCTTCAGTCCCCATTTGTTTTTTTGGCACCAGAAATGGTCTTGAGTAGAATCCGGATCATATCTGGTCTGGAGGGACTATTTGGATGACTCTTTTTCTTAGCAGCTTTGAAATCTCTAATGCAGCTTCTTCCCTTTGACTGGGTGGAATGTTGGGTAAGCTTGTTAGGGGAGCAGGGCAAAGGTCGACGGGGATATGATAATCTCTGGTTATTATCCTTTGTACCCAAGAATCAGTGGTAATGATTAGCCAGGCAGAAGGATACAAAGAGAAACGACCCCCAACCACTTCCAGAGGAAAGCAGTTGGTCCGCTCATCAGGAGCGCTGGTAGGATTGGACAGGGAAACAATCCCTGGAATTAGAAGTTATGTACTCACCATAACGTTCCATCTGAGTAGGTGTATTCATTTGTCTGCAACCTGTGGGTTATGGATCCGATATCGGATCCGAACCGGCATGGTTTTCCAGCTATGGATCCAAGCTCTCAGCTCCTCCCCTCACCCATAATGCCCTGCTCTACCCTCATGACCTCAGATCGAGTTTGCCAAAGCAACAATACCCTAAAAAGGGTAACAAGGAATATGCAGGAAACTGAAAGGCCAGGGGATAGGAGGCGGGATGGTTGCAGACAAATGAATACACCTACTCAGATGGAGCGTTATGGTGAGTACATAACTTCTAAATCTGAAGTAGGATATTCATTTGTCTGCAACCTGTGGGACAGAGTCCCCAGCTACCTGAATCTTGGGCGGCCATCATGGAAGGATATTCCGGAGCACCGCGAAGCCAAAGGATGCTCTACCCTAGATGCAAGATCCAACTTATAGTGGGAAATAAATGTATGAGATGAAGCCCACGTGGCTGCTGCACAAATATCATCTAGAGGAATCCTAGCCTTGAAGGCTGCCGAGGTAGATACTGACCGGGTTGAATGGGCATGAACACCCCCCGGTGCGGGCCTTCCTGATGCTTGATAAGCCAATAAAATGCACTGTGAAATCCAGCGGGACAGAGAAACTTTTGAGATTGGCTTGCCCAAATTGAATTTTGCAAAGGAAATAAACAGCTGGTCGGATTGCCTATGACCAGCTGTCCTGTTGAGATAAAATCTAAGTTGCCTGTGAACATCTAGTGAATGTAGCTTATATTCACCTTTGTTTTCATATTTAGGGAAGAAAACAGGGAGGTTAATGGATTGATTGATGTTTGCTTCAGAAGCGATTTTAGGAAGGAAGGACGGGTTGGTCCTGAGGGAGACACGGTCCGGATGAAATACCAAGTAAGGAGGTTTAGCTGATAAAGCTTGAAGTTCAGAAACTCTCTTGGCTGATGTAATGGCTACCAAAAAAGCTGTCTTGTAGGACAAGAATTTGAGATCCACCGCAGCCGCGGGCTCGAAAGGAGGAGCGGTCAAGGCCTGTAGGACCAAAGAAAGGTCCCAAGGAGGAACTGCTTGTTTTATAGGGGCCTGAGAAGAAAAGTACCTTTAAGAAATGTCTTACACAATTTGGCTGACATAAGAGGATTAGAATCTTGGCCAATGTGATAGTGAGAAATTGCCGCCAGTTGAACTTTGACTGTGGAACTGCTGGCACCATCGTTAAAGAGAGGTTAGAAAGTCAAGCACTACAGGGAGAGGAACCGTGAAGGGATTCAGGCCTTGCCGCTCCGCCCACACAGAGAAACGTTTCCATTTGCTTCGGTAAACCTTTCTAGTGGATGGTTTATGAGCCGCCACCAAAATAGCCTTTACAGGTGAAGAAATACCGGGAGTCCTTATCAAGAGTGGAACTGGAGCAGCCAAGCGGTCAGCTTCAGGTTGTCCAGGTTCGGAGGAGGAATGCAGGATGGATGGGATATCAGATCCGGGGTGGGATCTAGAATCCAAGGAGGATTCACCGAGTGAGACCTTAGGAAGGGGAACCAGATCTGTCGAGGCCAGAATGGAGCAATGAGAATCATTCTGCAACCCACCCGAGAGGCTTTCTGAAGAACTTGCAGCATCAGAGGCAAGGGTGGATAGGCATACAGAAGACCGGGTGGCCAAGCATGCACCAGAGCGTCTCTTGGGGTACCTCCGGGAGGAGGTATTAGAGCGAAAAAACTGTCGCACTTGGTGTTTGAGGGAGAAGCAAAAAGATCGCATGAAGGGGTTCCCCACCGTGCGAATATGCGTTCCGCTACTTGACAATTGAGAGACCACTCGTAAGGGGTCAGAATGGTGCGACTGAGTTTGTCCGCTAGGATGTTGGACCGACCCGGAATGTGCGTTGCTATGAGAAAGCGATTGGTGGAGATTGCCCATTCCCAAACTCTCATGGCCTCTCGACAAAGAGGGTAAGACCTTGTTCCCCCTTGCTTGTTGATGTACCAGACAACAGACATGTTGTCCGATTGAATCGCAATTGTTCCCAAGGGAAGAAAGTCCTGAAGTGCTAGCAACGCTAAGAGCACTGCTCTCATCTCTAGAACATTGATATGCAGTAAGGTCTCTGAATCGTTCCACGTGCCTTGGACTGTCCGGCCCAAAGTGCCCCCACCCGAGGCGGAGGCGTCCGTGGTCACCGTGGCGAGAGGGAGAAGCACAAAATGGGCGACCTTTGTGGAGATCCGGGAGTGGAGCCACCACAAGAGGGACCGCTTGCAAGCCTTGCTGATCGCTATGGGATGATGCATGGGGAGAGCAAGGTATGACCACTGTACTAACAGCGTCCACTGTAGAATGCGCATATTGAGCCTGGCAAGAGGAAGAAGTGCTATAGCCGAAGCCATGGACCCTAGAGCCCTCAGGACCAACTCCGCTGGAACAGAACTTGAATGGAGAATGGCCCGCACCTGGAGCTGCAGATTTAGAACTCTGTCCGCAGTGAGGAAGGCTCGTAAACTCCTTGTGTCTAGTCTGGCCCCTATGAAATCTAAGAGCTGTGTGGGCGCCAGGTTGGACTTCTTTGTATTTATTGTGATGCCCAGAAATGGAGCAAGATGGAGAAAGGAGTCTCGCGCCAAGAGAAGTAGATGCCTTGTTGGGGCGGTAAGAAGCCAGTCGTCCAGGTAGGGAAAGACCTGCACCCCTGAAGCCTCAGGTGGGCCGCTACCACTGCTAGTACTTTGGTGAACACCCTGGGGCTGTGGTGAGACCAAAGGGAAGGACCCGAACTGGTAGTGACTGGCTCCCAGCCGAAGCGGAGAAACCTCCTGGGCGCCTGTCCATCAGGATGTGGTAGTACGTCCTTGAGATCTATCGAGCACATCCAGTGATTTTCTCCCAGAAGGGGGAGAATAGATTGCAGAGTGACCATTCGGAAATTTTCTTTGGGGACTGCCAGATTCAAGAGAGAGAGGTCTAGGATTGGTCTTAGTTCCCCGTCTTTTGGCACTAAAAAGAATCTGGAGTAGAACCCTGATCGGATCTGGTCTGGGGGAACGGGCTGGATGGCTCTTTTCTTTAGCAGATGGCCAATTTCTGCCAAAGCGGCCTCCCGTTGACCGGGTGGGACGTCTGGGAGGGACTTCAATTTTGGAAGGTGAAGGAAAGGAATGCGATATCCCTGGATATGATTTGGAGAACCCAGCGGTCCGAAGTTATGGACTCCCATGCCGCTAGGTGCCCTAAAAATGCCCCGACTGCCTCCAGAGTAGAGCAGTCGTGCAACCCTCAGGGTTGCTGCGCGGCCGTTCAGAGAAAGGTTCCCTGGACCCGAAGTTTCTGGGAGCCCCTCTGCCTCTAGGGCGGCGTCCTCCCTGTCCTCCTCTGCCACGGAAGGACTGGTTGTCCGAGCAGGTTGGGACTGCTGCGACTTCGGAACCACATCTTCTTCTGACCCTTTTGGTTCCTAGAATAGGGCCTCTGGGGTGCAGAGAAGCGGATTCCGACGGCAGACAGCGTCTTCCCGTCCTTCTCGCTCTGGGTCAGCGTCTCGCGAACGGTCTTGCCAAACAGAGCAGAACCATCAAAGGCGTTGCAAGCGGCGCCTTGAAGGGCTCAGAAAAATGCAGGACGGAGCCAGGCCTGGCGTCTAGTGACCAGTCCTGTCCCGCAGCTCTAGCGGCCCTCCGTTGCATGGGAGAGTAGCCGCATAGAAGTATTCGTAACTGACCTAAGAGTGGCCATACGGGTGGAGTGCAGAACTCTGTCCTCCTCGAAATGGACTCAGGGGATGCAGCGTATTCCTTAATAAGATCTCGCTGTATCCGAATAACATGTGCCAAATAGTTCAGCGCCCTTACCGAGAAGGTCGCCGAACTGAACATCCGCTTCCCAAGCGGTCCATCATCGAGACTCCTTGCTCGGTGGGTGGACTGAGGGACTCTCCTGAGCTAGTTCCCTCTTTGTGGCCGCCATCAACATGGCATCTACAGGAGGCCCCTTACTCCAATGGGTCCGGTCGGATGGCGGACTAAGGATCCTATCCGGTCTTTTGGGAATTGGCTCCACGGTGTCCGGTTCCTTCCACGCCCTGGTGGTAATAAGGTCCACCAGGGGGTCGGCAGGGGGGGACACCCAAGAGGTAGACGGGCCCATTTCAAATGCCTCCAAGAACACGGACTCGTCCGAGGAAGACTTGGGGGCAGACCACCCCCCCCTTATACGGAGCATTTCCATGATGTCTCCAAAGGAGACATCCTCGGGGTGACCGTGGGAGCCTTCCCTTCCTCCAAGTCTGTGTCTTCTGTGAGAGACTCGGGAGTCAATGTGCCTCCTTTTGCGTATGCTTGCGAGGAGCCCCCTCTGGGGGGCTGTCAGAGGAGTCCACGCAAGCAGCAATTTGCTCCATAGGAGCAACTTGGGGCACAGAAACGGGCTGTCCCAGGGGCCGGATGGTGGAAGCCTGGCCCAGTGCAGAGGGAGCGGGACGGAGCGAAGCAAGTGCCGGGGGTCCGGAGACCCTCAACAGAGCCCTCTCCACTACATCAAAGGCCGAAGGGAGCCGACCTCACCAAAGGATCCGACAATCGGCTCCCCTCGGATCCGAAGAGTGGATCGGAGCCGGCGCGGGCACTCGGATCCGAAGGGACAGTGCGCTCCGACACAGACGGTGCCGAAGGAGCACTGATCCCCGGATCCGGCTCGGATCCAGGCTCCGAGATCGGGTCCGACGCACTCGAGGGCAGGGTCGGGTCCGGTACCAAGTACTATCGGCTCCGACCTCCCCGCCTCGAGCTGCTCGGCTCCAGCTGCTCCGAACCCGGATAGCGGGTCGGAGAAGGAGCAATAGGCTTAAAAGGGTGTTGAGCTCCCCGAGGGGAGGCAAGAGCACTCCCATCCGCATCTGGGCCTGGATGAACCTTCTCATCATCCGGTCCAGATCAGCATCAGAAAGGCTATGGGTAGATCTCGAAGAGGCTACCGAGGTAGGCCTGGAGTGCCTCCTCGATAGCCTCGATGAGATCGGGTCTCCTCCTCCTCAGGACCCGGTGAAAAGCACACAGGGGACTGGAGCCGAAGGAGGAGACGAACCGACACGGAGCCGGGAGAAGCCGCTTGGCTGGCGGGCCGAAACAGAGGTCTCGGCCCGCCGCAGGTGCTTCTCCCTCCGGTCCTTTAGCAGCATCCCTCTCCTCTCCAGAAGCGGGAGTTTGAGTCCCAGGAGCAGGAGGGGTGCCACAGGGGAACAACTGCAGCCACAGTAGTCCCCAAAGGAGCGGAGGCCGGAGCCGAGTCTGGCGGTAAAAGACCCGCCAAGACCAGCTTGGACCTCCGCTCCCTCAGTGCCCTGGGGTTGAACCCTGCACAAATGGAACAACCAGATGTGAGGTGTTCAACCCGAGACACTTAACACACCGAGTGTGGCCATCAGCGGTGAGAGCTTATGGCCACACTCGAGCATTCGAAAAGATAGATTTAGGCTGGTCAGCCATAATCTATAACACACTAAAAGTTACAGAAAGTAACTTAAAAACAAAAGACACACAGGCCTACACACACACTCTACGCAACAGCGAGGGGAGGGAATAAAATTTACTTACTTAAACTCAAAATAAACCCAAAATACACTATAAGAAAGGGAAACCTAAACTTTCACACAAATTCAGTCAAAAAACCAAAAAATTCTCTGATTTTTACAAGAAATAGAGTTCACTTAGCTGAGAGCTATGTACCCAAATCCAGTCACCAGCGCAGCAAACGAGATCTGAGGTCATGAGGGTAGAGCAGGGCATTATGGGTGAGGGGAGGAGCTGAGAGCTTGGATCCATAGCTGGAAAACCATGCCGGTTCGGATCCGATATCGGATCCATAACCCACAGGTTGCAGACAAATGAATATCCTACTTCAGATCCCTGGTTATGCGGACCCCCTCTGCTCCAAAAGGGGAGTCTCCCCTGAGAGTTTCCTCCTCTGCCTCTAGGGGAGAACTCGGCCTGTGTGTCACGGAAAGAACCTTGAGACTTTTTGTGCCATATCTTCCCACTCTTCTGATTTCTGGAGAAAGCCCATTGAGGGGAAGAATAACGGACACCCACAGCAGAAAGGGTCTTACCGTCCTGTTCACATCTGGCCAGTGTGCTTTTAACCTTGGGTTCGAACAACGAAGAGGTGTTAATGGAAGAGTTGAGAAAGGAAGCCTTGAAGGGTTCCGCGAAATTACACAAGCGCATCCAGGCATGGCGTCTCAGAACAATGTCTGAACCCACCTCTCTAGCTGCTCCATCTGATGCATGAGATATCAGGCACATGGAGGAGTTAGATATTGATCCGATGGTGGCTAGCTGGGAAGCCACTTTGTCACGGACCTCATCAGACACAGCTCCAGCCAAAGTTTCAGACAGCTCAGAAATTAAGTCTCTTTGAAGCCTGGTAAAATGTGTCATATAGTTCAGGGACCTGATTGCAAAGGTCGCTGATGCAAAGGTACACTTTCTATTCTGTCCAGAGCCCGGGACTCTTTGTTGGGTGGATGGACAGTCTGGCTTTCTTCTTCCGCCAGGTCCTTTTTAGTTGCGGCCACCACCACCAAGGCATCTACAGGAAGACCTTTGGACCAATGGGGATCACTAGCAGGAGGGGACAAAATTTTATCTGTCCTCCAGGGAATGGCCTCAACAGTGTCAGGAGCATTCCACACATGCTGCATGACGAGTCGGACCAGTTTGTCAGCAGGTGGAGTAACCCAGGAGGTAGAGGGCCGGGCATGAAAGGCCTGCAGGGACACAGACTCTTCAGAGGTCGGCTAAGAGGGCTGCCAATCACCTCTCTGTTTAAGGATTTCAAGGATATCACCAAAGTATACCTCAGAGGGTGATCAAGGGGACCCTTCCCCATCATCAAAGTCTGTGTCTTCACTAAGGGACTCCTCTGCGGAGTCCATGTGCTTCCTCTTAAACGAGCTCTTTTGATGATCTTCCTCAGAGGGAGAAGGTGGGGAAGAAATCGCAAAAGGGGTCTCCTGTGGGAGTATGTCCTGAGGCCCTTGCTCCCGGTGTCCGCTAGGAGCAGCTTGTGTACATTGCGGTCCAGAGGAGGGTGGGGAGAGTGATAGCACAGGATCACCAACTAACGCAAGAGCCTTCTCCATTAGCTGGAAGGCCGCTAGGAGCAGCTTGTGTACATTGCGGTCCAGAGGAGGGTGGGGAGAGTGATAGCACAGGATCACCAACTAACGCAAGAGCCTTCTCCATTAGCTAGAAGGCCGGTCCACCTGAAGAGGGGTGGGGACCCATGGCAAGGGTCACCCCTCGCCCAAGTGGCTAAGCCTGCCGATCCGGAGTCCCTGGATGGCTGTGAAATGCCAAAGTACGTATGCCACAGCTGACATCCTGGGCTGTGGCAAGACTCTCCTGCCACAAAGGCAACTGCAGCTCCTTAGTGAGGTCCATAAAGGGAACCATAGTGGGGGAAGACTGTGCTATATCAAGGGGCTTCAAAGGCAATGACGGAGGAGAAGAAGTAGGGGTCTTTGGTAAAGGGTGATCACCTCCCAAGGAAGGATAGGTCCTGGGGGGGGGGGCGAGATACCTGTGGCCCAAAGCAATTGATCCACAAGGTGCAACACATCGTGTTAAGAGAGGCTATTAGTGGATTTCACAGATATGGCTGAGGAAGAGTCAGGTCTATCCAAGGATGGAGCAAGCTTGGTGCCCACAACGGGGGAGGTGTGCACTGAAAACAATGGAGCTGTAATGGTCTGAACTACTGGTGTCTGCACAGAGGAAATCATTGGTGCCGATGGCATGGTCTGCACCGACAATGAGGTCGGTACAAAAGTGGTTGTCAGCGCTAAGGCCTGAGCCGAAAACATCGGTGCCAAAAACTGAATGATCAGGGCTGAGAGGGTAGTCAGTGCCGGGTAAGTTGTCGGAGCCGAAAAGGGAATGGGCGTCGAAACATCCATCGATGTCGTAACAGTCTGCATCGACTGAACAGTCGATGCCGGTAAGGGAGTCTGAACCGAGGAGTTCCTCGGTACCGATGCGGTATGGAGCACACTAGTAGGTGCCGAAGTCGCAGATGGCGCTGATGGCCTCGGTGCTGAAGGTCTAGGCACCAAAAGCGCTGGAGCCGAAGAAGTCAAATCCACACTGGAAAGCTTAACTTTCTTAGGTCTCGGTTCCTGAGAGTCCCCAGCTGGGGGCAAAGGAAGAGACTTGGCCTTTTTTTGTTCATCACTCTTTTTCTTATGGGATCTTGAAGGGGTTGAAGCCTCCGACCCAGAAATAGCCTCTGAAAAGGGAGATTTAAGTAGCCCCTTCAATATTAATTTATTTTTCCTTTCAATTAACATCCAGTTAGAGAAGTTTTTACAAATCCCGCAAGGCGGGTCAACTGTTAAATGAGGCACACCCAAGCAGTAGACACGTAGGGAATGTGCATCAGAAATAGATCATTTATGGCCACAATCCAAACATCGTTTAAACCCTGGGCTACCTTTTTTATCTGCCATGGTTAGAAGGAAAGGAGGAGAAACCAGAAAAATACCAGCGATGGTACAAGAAATACCCAAAGGTAAAAAGGAAAGGGGTTTACCAACGATGGTAAAAGAAGGAATTACCTCGTGGTAAGAAGAGAAGAAGAATAGTTGAGAAGAATTCGGAAAAGGTTGTCGCTAAATGCGATAAGGTAAGAGATAACTATCCAATAACTTTTTTGTGAAAAAAAAAACTGTCTTAGAACTTAGGTATGAAGAAAAATATTGTATTTAGCTCAAGAGAAGTAGCTTGTCACGACCGACTGGCGATGTGGCAAACGAAATCTGAGGTAACAGGGAGAGGGAAATTCTGGGTAAGAGTTTAGCTCGAGAGTTTGTAGCTGGCGCGAGCTTGGAAGATGGCCGGCTGACTACCCACACGTAAGGAATGAACGAGGATTAACAATATCAGATGTATAATTTCAATCGTGTCTACACAAAAGGCAAACTTCTTTATCTTGCTGCTACTTTATCCAGATCATCCAGAAATACCACTGAACAGCATGAACATGAGAAACTTGATTTTGAAGTCATGGAAGTGAGAAATTTTTCATCCACAAATCTTGATGAGCTTAGAAGTTACACAGCCTCAGATCCAATACTTCAGAAGCTCAACCACTTTATCAGTTGAGGATGGCCTTCAAAGCAATCTTGTTTACCAGTAGAAGTGCAGCCATATTTTCCATGCAGAGATGAGATTTTGTTTGACAATGGTATTATCATGAAAGATCCAAAAGTGATTGTTCCAAAATCCTCACAAGAAGATTATATTGCCATTTTGCATTGAGGCCACCCAGGAACTGATTCTACCAAAAGAAGGGCGAGAGGACTAGTATTTTTGACTTCTATGTCAAAGGCTACTGAGAGTACTTTCATCTAGTTCTGTATGTAACACTACGCTGCATCAACAGAAACAGCCATTTCAGCTAAACCAGATTCTTGAACTACCTTGGTAGTGCAGACATTTTCAAATGGAATGGTCAACATTGCCTGGTGTTAGTAGACTCTTATTCAAATTGGTATGAGATTGATCTACTTTCTAATCTAGTGTCCAGTACAGTCATTACTAAGTTGAAGCATAATTTTGCAGTCCACAGTAGTCTGCACAAAGTTATTTCTGACAATGGTAAACAGTTTACAAGCCAGCAGTTCAAAAGATTTGCTGAAGAGTGGGTCTTTATTCATGTTATGAGTAGTCCTGAATACCCACAGTCAAATGGTTTGGCAGAGCGTGCAGTTCAAAGTGCAAAATAGCTATTAGAGAAGTTGAAATGAGACAACAGAAATGTTTTTCTGAATCTCTTGAATCTCAGAAATATTCCTCATGACAAACATATTGGTTCACCTGCACAAAGGCTTTTGTCGAGACAAACCAGAGCCACCCTACTAATCAGTAGCAATCTGTTGGTTTCCTGTGCTAAGAACAGCAAAGCAGTGAGAGCTCAACTTATGAAAAGGTGTTTGTCCCAGAAGTCCTATTATGATAAGTCTAGCAAACCATTCAGTGCATTACGAGAAGGGGAGATAGTGAGGATGCAAACATCCAAAGGTTTTGATTGGATTGGAGTCATGAAAAGTGTATGTCCAGAGCTGAGATCGTACATTCTGGAATTACAAGTAGATAAATTTAGGCAGAATCGGAAACACTTAGTACCGGTGTCTGAGCCAGTATTGCAGGATCTTGCCTGTGAAAAAGACTATAGATCTCAGAGTGAGTAAGACATTCCAGCAAACATCCCTGTTCGTGAGAAGATTCCCGAAGCTCCTGATATAAATTGTTCACCGATGACTGTCCCTGTTGCAAGTCATAAATGCTATATCACTAGATCAGGTCACATTTCCAGACCATGTTCCAGATCCACGGCAACTTAGACATGAACATTGTGTTTATTTCTTAGTATCTGTATAACTGCATATCTTTTTATGATGTAATTTTATTGTGGGCAATTCACTAAAGAGGGAGGATGTAGATCGGTATGTATGCATACCTTTAAGAAGCTTTCCATGGGCTTGCACATGTGTATAAATACTGAGAATGTGCAAGCCAGACTGCCATTTTGTACAGGCATGTTGAGACGTAAGCATCCATGTATGTAATGGTCTCTCAGTTAATCAGTTTGTTTATATTTTATGTTGCTGCTATCCATCCTGATGTGTTTCTATATAATAAAGCAAATCAAACTACCCCGCCTGTTCATCTTGAATCATAACATACCAACTCCAGAAAACCAACAGGTTGCACCAAGACCAAATTCCAGACAAAAACGGCAGCCAAAACAACCCGCTTGCTGCCTACTCACAGTGAAAATCAGCTGATCCAAAACGAGCAATGGTAAAATCCAAAACAGCTTTAATAAAACAAGCCAAAAGTTGAGCGCTTTCACTCGCAGATAGCGAGCTTCATCAGAACAAATGTACAGTGACTACAAGTTAACTAAATAGTAAAAAAGGCGCCAAAATAGCCCCAATCAATTTGAATGAGTAAAAAAAGAAGTTATGTCCTTACCATAACGTTCCATGTGGAGTGTTCATCTCGCCTTGGTTATTACACATGGGTTCGGAGCCGATCCTCGGCTCCGTGCCGGCCGACTGCAAGCTCTGCATCGAGAAGAAGCTCGAGGACATCCAATACCCACAATCCCCCTCTGCCTTTACCTCAGATCTAGTTTGCAAGCAAACCAGACATACAGCACGCACACCTGCCAACTATATACATAAAAGTACATATATACCAACATACCAAGAGTATGATAGTAACAGCAATACTGCAACAGCAGAAGGAGAATACTCCAGACCAGGCACCAAATCGAACGTTCTTCCTAAGGGTGGGAAGGGTGGGAGTGTAATAACAAGCGAGATGAACACTCCACATGGAACGTTATGGTAAGGACATAACTTCTTTATGTGAGAGTGTTCAATCTCGCCTTTGTTCTTACACATGGGTAGCGTCCCTAGCTCCATGATCCTGAGGAACTCAAGGGAGAACGTTCTTGAGCACAGTGGAACCAAAGGTTGCCCTATCCCTAGAAACCCTGTCCACTTTGTAATGAGAAATAAATGTATGTGGTTTAGCCCAAGTAGCAGCCACACAAATGATGTCTAAAGGTAAACGAGCTGCATGAGCCAAAGATGTAGCAATTGATCTGGTAGAATGTCCTTTGGGTTTTGCTGATAATGTTTGATCAGAATTCTCATAAACATAAATGATACAATCAGTTAGCCACTTTGAAAGAGTTCGTTTCGTAACTGCAAGACCCTTTCTGCTGTCAGCAAAAGCTATAAACAGCTGATCAGATTTCCTGTGATCTTTTGTTCTATCCAAATAAAATCTGAGTTGTCTATGGACGTCCAGTTTGTGCAACATATACTCTAATTTATTAGAGTGGTCTTTAAAGAAGGTGGGTAATTCAATGGACTGGTTAATATTACTAGTAGAACAAACTTTGGGAAGAAAGGATGGATTAGTGCGTAGGGATACTCTGTCAGAATGAAAAATTAAATAGGGATGTTTGACTGAAAGGGCCTGTAGCTCAGACACCCGTCTAGCCGATGTAATAGCCACCAGAAATAATGTTTTCCATGACAAAAATTTCAAAGTGCAACTTGAAGCTGGTTCAAAGGGTGGTAACATTAATTTAGAGAGCAATAAATTTAAATTCCATGGTGATGTCGGACTTCTGACTGGTGGTCTGATATGAAAGGAACCTTTTAAAAAGGCTTTACAGAGTCTGTGAGCCATAATAGGTGCACCACTTTCTTCTATATGATAGCTAGAAATGGCAGCCAACTGTACTCTTAAGGTAGCCGGAGAAGCTCCTTCCTGAAATAATTCGGTTAGAAATTCTAAGACCTTATTCAACGGAGCTGTAACAGGGTCCAACTGTTGTGACTCCGCCCAGATGACAAAACGTTTCCATTTACTAGTATAAGTCTTTACAGTGGAAACTTTATGAGAAGCTACCAAAATATCTTGAACCGCCGATGTAAGGGGGATTGACCTGGCTAAAAAGGGAAGCGGAGCAGCCAAGCTGCTAGATGGAGAGATTCCAGGGATGGGTGAGGAACTCCTGACGAGTGAGTCAGTAGATCTGGCTCTGGGTCCAGCATCCAAGGTCCCCGAATGCGGTGACGCAAGAGAAAAGGGAACCAAATTTGACGAGGCCAGAACGGAGCAATGAGAATTATAGTCCTCTGAAGGTTGTTTGCTTTCTGCAGAAACTTTGCAATCAGGGGAAATGGAGGAAAAGCATATAGGAGACCCGGGGGCCAATCGTGCACCAGCGCGTCCCTTGGGACTTCCCCTGGAGGGCGTAATAGGGCAAAGTAGCTCCTGCATTTGGCGTTCATTGGAGACGCAAACAGATCGCAGGTAGGCTGGCCCCATTTGCGAAAAACCTTTTCCGCAACTGACTGTTTGAGGGACCACTCGTGAGGCAATAGAATTGCCCTGCTCAGCCTGTCGGCTATGACGTTGGATGACCCCGGGATGTGCGTTGCGATCAGAAAGCGACCGGTGGACTCTGCCCATTGCCAAATTCTCATGGCCTCTCTGCATAGTTGGTAGGACCTGGTTGCCCTTGCTTGTTTATGTACCAGACTACGGACATGTTGTCTGTCTGAACTGCAATGGTCCCTGGAGGAAGAAGGGGAGCAAAGTGTTGCAACGCCAAAAACACTGCCCTTAACTCCAGAACATTGATGTGCAGATTGTACTCCAGATTGGTCCATTCGCCTTGGACTGTCTGTCCCTGAAAGATGCCCCCCCACCCTATCAGGGAAGCGTCCGTGGTTATCATTGCTGACGGTGTGGGTAGCACAAATGGTCTTCCGCTGGATAGGTTGCAAGTCTGTAACCACCACATTAGGTGTGATTTGCACGTTTCCGTTATCAATATTTCGTGAGTCAGTGGAAGTTGTTGGAATGACCATTGTGCAAATAGAAGCCATTGTAGCACTCTCATGTGCAGTCTTCCCAATGGTATTGCTATGAGAGAAGCTGCCATGAGACCCAGAACTTTCAGAACAATTCTTGCTGGGCATTTCCTGGACGACAGCAGAAGGGAAATGTTGGATTGAAGTGCAACTATTCTTTCTGTCGGAAGTTTTAGAACTAACTGACGAGTGTCTAATTCCGCTCCTATGAATAAGATATGCTGTGATGGCTGTAGCAAAGATTTCTCGAAATTTACTGAAATGCCAAGGTGTGTACAAAGTTGTAGGGAGTAATCCCTGGCTTGTATCAGTTGACGCCTGGTGGTGGCAGACAGGAGCCAGTCGTCCAGATCACGGAAACACCTGGAATCCTAGGCCTCAGATGAGACGCTACCACTGCCATGCATTTGGTGAAGACCCTGGGGCTGTGGTCAGGCCAAAGGGCAGGGCTCGAAACTGATAGTGACTGGCTCCCAGCCGAAGCGCAAGTGATCTCTGGATGCCCTGGCCATTTTGATGTGGTAGTATCGTCCTTCAGATCTATTGAGCACATCCAGTCGTCCTTCCGTAAGAATGGAAGGATCGATTGAAGCGTGACCATTCGGAACTTTTCCTTCTTGACAAAGGTGTTGAGATGACTTAGGTCCAGAATTGGCCTCCAGTCCCCTGTTTTCTTTGGAACTAAAAAGAACCTTGAGTAAGTTCCGAATCCTATTTGGTCCGCTGGGACTGGTTGGATGACTCTTTTTCTAGCAGCTTTGAAATTTCTGTAGATGCTGGGTCTCGCAGATGGGGTGGTACATCTGGGAGTTTTCTCTTTGGAATGGGGGTGGATAGAAATGGGATTTTGTAACCTCTGGTAATAATGCTTTTTACCCAATTGTCTGAAGAAAGGTTTTGCCAGGCCTGAGGGTATAAAGCTAAGCGACACCCTACTGCCTCCAGAGCAGGACAGTCGGGCCTCCTCTCAGGAGTGCTGAAAAGGTTTGCCAGGGAGGTTATCCCTGTCACCTTGGTTTTATGGACCCCTCTGCCGCCAGGGCGGCGTCTTCCACCTCTGCCCCCTCTGCCTCTAGAGGGGCATCACCCTGTGTGTTTGGAAAGACCCTTGGGGTTTACGAAACCACATTTTCCCACCACGTTGCCCTTTGGGGTACGGTCTGGAAGGGTGGAAAAACGGACTCCGACAGCAGACAGAGTCTTTCCCTCCTGTTCACACCGGGTAAGGGTCTCCTTTACTTTAGGGCCAAAAGTGTGGCTCCATCAAATGGGGCGTTAGTAAAGGAAGACTTGAAGGCTTCCGCGAAGCGAACATAAGCGCATCCAGGATTGCCTACGAAGAGCAATCGCTGAAGCCGCTGCCCTACTCGATCCTTCGGCTGCATAGGATATCAGCCTCATGGACGAGTTCACAATGGACGTAAGGGTGTTGAGATGCGCTGTAACTTTCTCTGAGACAGCGGCATCTGTAGCACCCTGGAGGGTATCTCCCAACTCTTTGACTAGATCCCTCTGTAAACGTGTAAAATGGGTCAAATAGTTCAGGAAACGCATAGAAAGCCGCTGAACTGAAAATGCGCTTCCCGTATCTGTCCATGGTCCTAGAATCTTTGTTAGGCGGATGGACAGATGAGGAAGACTCCGACATCTCCTTTTTCGTGGCCGCTGCCACCACCATGGCGTCTACCGGAACTCCTTTGGTAAGGTAAGCTTTGTCCTGTGGTGCCGTGATGTACTTATTTGGCTTCCTAGGGACAGGTTCCACCGTGTCAGGAGTCCCACGCCCTTCGAGCAATTAAATCCATTAATTCATCAAAGGGCGGAGTGACCCAGGAGGAGGAAGGACGGGCACCAAATGCCTTCAGCAAAACTGACTCATCCTCAGAAGGGGGGAGGGCTTGCCAGTCACCTCTCTGTTTAAGGATCTCCAAGATGTCAGCAAAAGAGACATCCTCTGAAGGTGACTTAGGGGACCCTTCTGACTCATCTAAGTCAGTATCAGATGTCAAGGATTCTTGTGGAGAATCCAAGTGTCTCCTCTTACACAGTCTTTTCCTAGGAACTTCTTCGTGGGGAGCATCCGAAGAAGCCTCCGAGGAAGAGGGGGCACCCTCCAGGGGTGGCTGAGACACTGGTGCCCGACGCTTGACGTGGCCGTGGGTGCAGAGGAGGATAACGGTCCTTTGCGGGGAGGAGAAGCTGTACCTGCTGATGTGGTTGTCTGAGTAGACAACACCTTCCTCATGAGGTCGAAGGCCCCGGGTCCCGAGTCGAGGTATCTCCCGGTTCAAGAAATGGGAAGAATCCCCGAAACAGGAGCCGAAGGCACCGACCCCGAGGACGGAACCGAATCGATCCGTGCCGAGGCCCCGAGAGGGAGAGTCGGAACCGAAACATCGGTCCGACTCTCGGTCCCGGAACCAAGGACAGATCTTCGGCCCAGAGACTCCGGTACCGGATCGGATGGAGTCGAGGTAAACGGTACCGACCGAGAAAAGGACGGTTCTGGCACCGAGGGCTCCACAATCATCAGGTCAGCCTCTTCCGGCTCCGAAGACTGAACAGGTCTCGGAGGAGGAACAGATGGAGATAGTGGCAGGCCTTCAAGTCTCGACATCAACTGAGAGGAGACCGAAATAAGCTTGGACAGGGCCGTATGCTCCATAAGTTTCTGCACCACACGGTCCACGTCGGTGTCGGAAAGGGCTCTCGAAGAACGAGTCGAAGGGATCGAAGACGGAGCCGACCTCAATAGAGTCGGTGGAGGGAGCTCCGTCACCGGTTCCAAGACCGAGGCTCGGAAACTGCCAACAGTTGAACACTCGGCCCCGAAGTCTGTGGAACCGGTGATCCAACTAAACTCGAAGAGCTCGGAGCCGATGTCTTTGGCTCCGACGTCTTCGACCCCTTCGAAGACTTGGATGCCTGGTCTGAAGCATCCAAGGCCTCCTGGAAAGAGGGTTTCAGCAATCCTCTATCCATCAGTTTCCTGCGCCTATCTGTCATGACCCTCCCACTAAAAGAGTGACAAATAGAGCAGTCCTCTTGTAAGTGGAGAGGGCCAAGACAGTAGACACAGGAACTGTGGTTGTCTGTGACCGACATTTTTTGGCCACACTGACAACGCTTGAAGCCAGATTTTAATTTTTCTGACATGACAATAAGAAAGAATGACAGTCCAGTAATTAAAAGTCACTTCCAATGAGAAAAACAGTCAAATCCGGTAATATGTGTCAAATCCTGTAATAAGCAGACTACACAATACTTAGTCCAAGTTATTAAAGTAGGGGAGATAGGCCCCGAAATAAACTCTGTACCCTTTAGTTAAACTAAGTAACTAATCTAAGGAACCGAGATATCAAAGTCCACTCACACACCTACTCTAACTATTCATAGACATTATTGAAGAAAATTTTTGAAAAATTTAAACAGAAAGATAAATTCTTATCTGTAAAAGCCTCGAGCTAGTCCCCAGCGATGCGTAAGCAGCAGCGGCAAACTAGATCTGAGGTAAAGGCAGAGGGGGATTGTGGGTATTGGATGTCCTCGAGCTTCTTCTCGATGCAGAGCTTGCAGTCGGCCGGCACGGAGCCGAGGATCGGCTCCGAACCCATGTGTAAGAACAAAGGCGAGATTGAACACTCTCACATTATATGTTAATATACAAATACACAGTACTACAATATATTGAATAAAATAAAATGAAATAGTACTTAATAAAATGCCACAGTATAAATTACAAACTGACTGCCAGTTTTGCATACAACAATGATATTAACGTGGATAATGCATAATATAAAATGTTCTTCATTCTAATATTAATAAAGGCTTAATAGTCAAACAGTCATTAATCCCTGGCAGTGTGGTGGCATCAGTGTAAACCTGCCACCATAACTCTCTGTATGCAAGATAATTTTTAAGGTTGCCTCCCCTAGGTTTACTTCTAACTAATTCTAAAATGCCGAATTTAAAAGAATGATCGGTCCCAAAATCTGAAATGTGCCTGTATAAGGCATTCTTAGTATCCAACTTCCTGATGGAATACAAGTGTGAATATATTCTCTGCCTAAGTTGCCTCTCAGTTTTGCCAATATAAAAATACTGGCAAGACGAGCATATGGCAATGTACACCAACATGGTGGATCTACAGTTGCCCTTAGATAGATAAAGTTTCGTACTGCAAATGTTGTTTAGACAGACACTATTGGATTCTAATATATACCTACACTGATTACAGGTACCACATTTAGTAGTGTGGTACATGTCCTGAGATTTAAATGTAAATGTACTTTCCAAAATATATTTCAGATTTTTGCCCATTTTGCCAACAAAAATGGGTTCATGTCCCACAATGTTAACAATATCCTGTGTAGATGCTAGAATATACCAGTTTTTACGTACTATATTTTTAATCTCATGACTATAGGGACTATGTTCAACAATAAGGGCCTTATTAAAAACATTAGTGGATTCCCTAACCTGTCGTGTAGTGTTAGTTGGACCTGTACCTCCAATGGGTAAACCTATTGTCAACCCCAAAAGAGGGGAGTAACTGGACCCCCATTGACTCAACACATATGTAGAAACATCCTCCAGCATAACACGGTCATATCCCCTATCAATAAAAAGACTGGTAATATATTTCAACTCATTAATCATATCTTGATGTCTAGACGTCATTCTAATAGCCCTAATGCATTGACCTTTAAAGATGTTCCTTTTAAGTTTAAATGGATGAAAACTGTTGTAATCCAAATATGAATTAGTAAACGTAGTTTTCCTATAAACTGAGGATTTGAAACCTTCAGAGTCAACTGAAATCAAGGTGTCCAAATAAGGAACACCTGTGGTACTATAAGTGAAAGTGAACTTAAGAAAGTCACAACTGCTGTTCAAATACCCTATGAAGCTCTCAAAAGAGCTACTGTTACCTTTCCATAAAATATATATGTCATCAAGGTAATGAGAATAGTATAATACATTGTCAAAATAAGTGCTGTTGAAAACATGATTCTCCTCCCAATCCAGCATGACCAAATTCGCAAAGATGGGTGCGCAAGCGGCACCCATAGCTACGCCTTTGGTCTGCCGAAAAATTTCTCCCTCGTAATAAATGAAATTGTAATCCAACACAATATTCATTAGCTCTACCAGGATAGAAATTCTGTCCCAACTGAAGTCAGTATGCTTTCTCAGGCTCCTAGAGAAAGCCTCTAAACCTTCCTCAATAGGAATACTACTGAAGAGGTCAATCACATCAATAGAGCAAAATAATATATTAGTGACGTCAGTATGAACAGGAAAGTTTCTCAAGAATTCCCATGAATCTTTAACTAGATGTTTAACCTTGTCATAAATGAATTTCAAAGTTGTGTCAATAACTACTCCTATTGGGAAAGTCTTGGCTTTACTACCAGAAATAATGGGTCTTAAGGGGGGGTTTAAATGGTCCTTGTGCACTTTCGGAATCCCCACAATGGTGGCTAAGGTGGGAAATTCAACCGTCATGAAGTTGAAATGTTCTTCAGTGATTCTTTGTTCTAACATATACTCTTCCAAAAACATATCAATTCTTCGATACGCAATGTTCAACTCATTGAGAGAAGCCACTACGTAATTCCCAGATGAATGAAGTATATTATGTATTTTAGAACTGTATGTTATAGTGTCAAAAATAACAATGCCTCCCCCTTTGTCAGGCTTCATGATTCTATGGCTACGATCCACACATAAATCTCTAAGAATAATGGCTTCCTCATCAGTCAAGTTAGAAAAAGTTGTAGATTTATTTTTGTGACCTATAGCCTTATTAAATTTATAAATCTCATTAGTAACTTTGTTTTCAAAAACAGAAATGCTAGGGTTGTTGATAGGCATGAAAGTGCTTTTCTTTTTAAGCCTGGGGTGCACTGGCTCGTTACTAATTTCATTCTTACTATGAATAGAGTTATTAAACATTGTGGCCAGATTCAATTTTCTAATAAACTTTTTAAATTCAAATAAAGAATCAACTACCCGAAAAGGGGGGGTAGGGATGAACTTAAGTCCCTTAGAGAACAAACTAAAATGGGAAGTATTTAGTTGGACATTGCTGTAATTATAAATCTTAAAATTCCTATACTCACTAACAACATTGTCAGTAGTCACAATGCCCAAATTGTTGAAATTGACCTTCTTTTCTCCTAAAACATTACGGGGGGAAGATGTTGTTAATTTTTCTTCCTCCATTTGCCCCCTTGCCTCCAATTCCCTTGAGACCTGTTTGTCCGGGGACACTTATTTTGACAATGTATTATACTATTCTCGTTACCTTGATGACATATATATTTTATGGAAAGGTAACAGTAGCTCTTTTGAGAGCTTCATAGGGTATTTGAACAGCAGTTGTGACTTTCTTAAGTTCACTTTCACTTATAGTACCACTGGTGTTCCTTATTTGGACACCTTGATTTCAGTTGACTCTGAAGGTTTCAAATCCTCAGTTTATAGGAAAATTAGAAGTTATGTACCTACCATAACGTTCCATGTTAGTTGTCTTCTCTCACCTTCTTTCTTGCTGGATGGGTTCGGAGCCGATCCTCGGCTCCGACTCGGCACTTGCTTTAGCTTGAGAACTCCTTTTACCAGCTCGAGGCAACCCTATATCCCATGATGCAAGGCGGAACTACCTCAGATCTCGTTTGGTAGCTAACCTACCCTGCTAAGGACTAACCTAACATATTTAGGAAAACCAAGTAATAAAGAGTCCTCTAATGAAGGCTCAGGAGGAAACAACCTGATAGGAACTCTTCAAGATCTGTCCAGGCCAGGGGGAAGGAGGGAAGGCCGCAAGAAAGAAGGCGAGAGAAGACAACTAACATGGAACGTTATGGTAGGTACATAACTTCTAAATGTTAAGTTGTCAATCTCGCCTTCATTCTTGCTGGATGGGTCCGCGTCCCTAGCACCTGTATCCCGGGTGGCTCAATGGAACAGACTCTTGAGAACTGTGGAACCAAAACTGGCCCTGTCTCTGGAGGCCAAATCTAACTTGTAATGAGAGACAAATGTATGAGGAGTGGCCCAAGTAGCTGCTACACAAATGGTATCAATGGGTAGTCTATCCTGAAAGGCTGCAGAAGTGGATAGACTCCTGGTTGAGTGTGCTTTCGGTTTAGAAGGTAGTTGCTTGCCTCTGAGAGAGTACACATGAGAAATGGTGGAAGACAACCATCTGGATAAGGTCACTTTAGACACTGGGAGACCTTTCCTGTTTTCTGCATAGGAGACAAATAATTGGTCCGATTTCCTGAATTGTTTCGTTCTATGCAAATAGTACCTGAGCTGACGATGGACATCCAAAAAAATGAAGCTTTTGTTCAGCTCTGTCAGAATAGTTTGGGAAAGACTGGTAGATCTATGGATTGATTAATATTGGTTTGAGACACAACTTTGGGGAGAAAGGACGGGTTCGTTCTTAAGGATACCCTGTCCTTATGAAAAACCACGTAAGGGGAACGGATGCAGAGAGCTTGAATCTCGGAAACCCTTCTTGCTGAAGTGACAGCCAGTAAAAATATAGTTTTCCAGGTCAATAACTTCAAAGAACATGAAGCAGACGGTTCGAAGGGAGGTAACATCAAGGATGCCAACATTAAATTTAGATCCCATTGCGGAGGAGGATGCTTTATCGGCGGCTTTAGGAGAAAAACTCCTCTCAGAAAGGCCTTGCATAATCTATGAGACATAATGTTATTATCATGCAAGCCAACGTGATACTTGGAAATAGCAGCCAGTTGAACTTTTACTGTAGATGAAGAAGATCCTGACTGAAAAACCTCAGCCAGGAAATCTAAAACAGAATGCACAGGAGCAGTAAAGGGATCAATATTCCTGGAATTTGCCCAAATAGAAAAAACGTCGCCACTTGTTAGCATAAACGGTTCTGGTGGACAACTTTAAAGAAGCCACTAAGATGTCTCTGACTGAATCAGAGATCATCGGAAGCCTGGCTAGGGAAGGAAGTGGAGCAACCAAGCAGTGAGGTTGAGAGAATGAATGGCCCGGTGCTGTTGACCCGACTGGTGGATCAAGAGATCCGGAACTGGGTCCAGATGCCAGGGCTGCACCAGGAGGTGACGATGCAGAGACGGAAACCAAATTTGTCGAGGCCAGTAAGGGGCAATGAGAATCAACTTGGCCCTCAAAACGGTGGCTTTCTGAATGACTTGTGGAATCAAGGGAAAGGGAGGAAAGGCGTACAGAAGTCCCCGGGGCCAATCCTGGGTTAGAGAGTCTCTCAGGGGTTGGCCTGGTAGGGGAAAAAGGGTGAAAAAATCGGGGCACTTGTTGTTTTGGGGTGTAGCAAAAAGATCGCAACAAGGTGTGCCCCACTTCAGAAAAATCTGATCCACTACAGATTGTTTGAGAGACCACTCGTGAGGCATTAGAATGGATCTGCTCAGCCTGTCCGCCAAGAGGTTGGACCTGCCGGGGATGTGCGTTGCTATCAGAAACCGATGAGAGGAGATTGCCCATTGCCAAAGTCTGAGAGCTTCTCGACACAACGGATAGGACCTGGTCCCGCCCTGCTTGTTGATGTACCAGACCACGGACATGTTGTCCGTTTGTACTGCAATAGTCCCCGTGGGAAGAAAGTCGTTGAGGGCTTGCAACGTTAAAAGCACCGCTCTCATCTCCAGGACATTTATGTGCAGATGGTATTCTATGGGTTGCCACGTCCCGTGGACCATCCTGCCCTGATAATGCCCCCCCCACCCGATCAGAGAGGCATCCGTAGTAACTGTGGCAAGCGTGCCTCATCGGAAGACTGTGGAACGACCACTGAGTGAATAACATCCACTGCCGAAGACGCATGTGGAAGCGAGCTAGTGGTAGAAGAACAATGGCCGCAGCCATAAGACCTAGAACCTTTAGTATCAGCCTGGCTTTGACTTTGCTGCTCTGCAATAAAATCCAAACGTATTTTTGGATGTCCAGAATTCTTTGATCTGTTAGTCTGGCTAACATTTTGACGGTGTTTAATTCTGCGCCTATAAAGGTGATAGATTGGCAAGGCCGCAGAGAAGATTTTTCGAAATTCACTGAAATTCCCAAACTCCTGCATAGCTGCAGAGTGTAGTCTCTGGTCTGAAGAAGCTGACACCTGGTGGTGGCGGAGAGGAGCCAGTCGTCTAAATAAGGAAACACCTGGAATCCTTGACGTCTCAGATGAGCTGTGACCACTGCCATACATTTGGTAAACACTCTGGGGGCTGAAGTGAGGCCAAAGGGCAGGGTTCTGAATTGGTAATGACTGGTCCCTAGCCGAAAGCGGAGAAACCTTCTGGAGCGCCTGTGAATCTTTATGTGATAGTACGCGTCCTGAAGGTCTATAGAGCACATCCAGTTGTCCTTGCCCAGAAAGGGCAGAATGGACTGAAGCGTGACCATCCGGAATCTTGCCTTCTTGACAAATCTGTTTAGACTGCTCAGGTCTAATATTGGTCTCCAATCTCCCGTCCTTTTGGGGACCAAAAAGAATCTCGAGTAGACGCCGGATCCTACTTGGTCTGCCGGAACAGTCTGGACGGCTCTTTTTTCTAGGAGCTTTAAAACCTCCTGTTCTGCCAAATCCCTTTGACCGGGTGAGATGTCTGGAAGGGATTGTTGAGGTATGGGATACCTTTCGAAGGGGATTTTGTAACCCTCGGATATGATCGACTGTACCCACATATCTTGTGAAAGGGAATGCCAGGCTACTGGGTACAGCGAAATCCTTCCCCCCAAGGGTGGACAGTCGGGCAACACCTCAGGGGTGCTGAAAGGGCTTCTCAGGAACAGACTCCCTGTTGCCCTGGTTCTGAGGACCCCCCCTGCCCCTAGGGCGGCGTCTATTATTGTTACCCCCTCTGCCTCTGGGGGTAAACTGACCACGTGTGTCCGGTGTAGCTCCTTGGGCTTTGCGGAACCACATCTTCCCTCCCTTCTGACCCTTGGGATATGGTCTAGAAGGGGTGGAAAAATGGACTCCAACGGCAGAAAGAGTTTTACCGTCCTGCTCACACCTGGTCAAGGTATCCTTCACCTGAGGTCCGAACAAAGCCGAACCATCAAAGGGGGTGTTGGTGAAGGACGCCTTAAAGGGGTCCGCAAAATTACAAAGCCGCATCCAGGCTTGACATCTAAGAGCCACTCCTGTGCCTGCGGCCCTGCTCGCTCCATCGGCCGCATAGGATATGAGCCGCATGGAGGAGTTGGATAAGGAATTCAGGATTGCTACCTGTGAGGCAATCTTTTCTTGAGCCCCAGCAGCAGAAGGATCCTGGACCACTTCACCTAGTTCCTTGAGAATATCTCTTTGAAGCCTGGTGAAGTGACAAAGGTAGTTCAGCGAACGCATAGCAAAGGTCGCTGAAGAAAACATCCGCTTTCCATACCTGTCCATGGTCCTAGAATCCTTGTTAGGAGGATGGACAGGTACTGAAGGATCCGCAAGTTCCTTCTTAGTGGCGGCCGCCACCACCATAGCATCCACAGAGACGCCCTTGGAAAGAAACTGTTTGTCCGTAGGGGCTGTAATAAACTTGGATGGTCTCCTGGGGACAGGTTCCACAGAATCTGGAGCTGCCCACGCCTTTCGAGCCACTACCTGCATAAGTGGGTCGAAAGGCGCAGACACCCAGGAGGTGGAGGGTCGGGATCCAAAGGCCTCCAGGTAAACCGACTCATCCTCAGAGGGGTCAATGGATGGCCAATTCCCCCTCTGTTTGAGGAGCTCAAGGATGTCTGAAAAGGAGACATCCTCAGAGGGGGATCGTGGGGAACCCTCCGACTCATCTAAGTCGGTATCAGATGTAGTAGACTCAGGGGAGTCTGTGTGTTTCCTCTTACATGTCCTCTTCCGAGGGGGTTCACCTGCAGGATCAGGAGAAACTTCGGAAGAGGAAGATATTCCCAATGGGGAAACCTGGGGCGATGGATCCCTGGGCCTGAGAGCAAGAGGCTGGCAAGAGGTGTCTACAGGCACCGAAGAGGGAGGAGCTAGAGGGATGGACCGTTGACCTGGCTCAGGAGCCAGGACACTCCTCATCACCTCAAAAGCTCTCCTCCCTGGGAGACTGGAAAATTCCCGTTCCGAGGAAATAGGAATTCCCGGCTCCACTGAGAGGGAAGGCTCCGAGGCCGATGTCGGTGCCGAGCTTACCAAAGCCGAAGCCCCGAGAGGGAGAGCGGGGTTGGACAAGGGTCCGATGCCACTAGCCCCCTCGGAGCCGACTACGGAAACTCGACGACCGGATCCCTCCAAGGAAGGTCTCAAGGAGGAGATCGGAGCCGAAGACGACGGAGCTGAAAAAGGATGTATCGGCTCCGGCACCGAAACAGTCGCTGTCCCGAGAAGCTCCGGCTCCGAACTCTGGTGCGGAGTCGGAGGAGGAAGTTCAAGGGGTGAAGCAATAGCCGAAGTCTGCTGAGACGGGCTATGGAGCATTTGGGCCAGTGCCTGCGACTTTAACAGCCTGCTTACCACCCTCTCTAAATCGTGGTCAGACAGCCTGGAAGATCTCGAAGATCGGCTCCGATGATTCCGCTCCGACAAAAGAGGAGACCCCGGAGCCGAGTGGATCGATTCCAAAGATGGGGACCGAGATCTCTTCTTGGAGGAAGTCATCGGAGCCGACGTCCTATGGGTTCCAGATGGAGCCGAAGGCTTCTCGGCTCCGATACTGGATACTGCGTCGGCTCCAGCCGGAGCCGACAAGGCAACAGCAGATTGGGTGTCGGAACCGATCGGAACCGACCCTAGCTTAGAAGGAGAAAGATCGGCTCCGGCCGGAGCCGATCTCGACTCCGAAGGAGTCGGAGCCACCGGGGGAGGCTTGGAAGCTGTAGCCTGACCCCTGGATGGCTTGGAAGGCTTACTGGACCCAGGTTTAGTGGGTGAACCTTCCGGCTTTAGCAAGCCACGGAGGATTAACTTGTTCCTCCTTTCCTGCAGGACTCGCTGGCTAAAAGAGTGACACAAAGCACAGGAGTCCTGCAGGTGTAAAGGCCCCAGGCAGTAAACACAAGAAGTGTGACCGTCTGTCAGAGACATTTTCTGACAGCACGAGTCACACTTCTTGAAGCCCGAGACCTTTACCTCTTTAGACATAGTCTAAGGAAAAAGAGTAATAAAATACTCACACCGACACACACACACCAAAAACAGTCACACAAATTAATCCCCAAACACAGACACACAGATAGGGATTAATAAGGAAGGCCTAGGCCTAACTGAAAATTTTTAAAACTTTTTATAAAGTATAAAATTTTTCTATAAGGGGAATAGGGTGATTAAATGTGACACTAAACACTAAAAAATAGGAAAAAAGGGGAAGCTAACCCTGACTAAAGCTGTTTGAAAACTCAAACTTACCTCAGCTGGCAAAAAAGGAGACCTCTTCGCAAAGCGGCAAACGAGATCTGAGGTAGTTCCGCCTTGCATCATGGGATATAGGGTTGCCTCGAGCTGGTAAAAGGAGTTCTCAAGCTAAAGCAAGTGCCGAGTCGGAGCCGAGGATCGGCTCCGAACCCATCCAGCAAGAATGAAGGCGAGATTGACAACTTAACATCTACGTTTACTAATTCATATTTGGATTACAACAGTTTTCATCCATTTAAACTTAAAAGGAACATCTTTAAAGGTCAATGCATTAGGGCTATTAGAATGACGTCTAGACATCAAGATATGATTAATGAGTTGAAATATATTACCAGTCTTTTTATTGAGAGGGGATATGACCGTGTTATGCTGGAGGATGTTTCTACATATGTGTTGAGTCAATGGGGGTCCAGTTACTCCCCTCTTTTGGGGTTGACAATAGGTTTACCCATTGGAGGTACAGGTCCAACTAACACTACACGACAGGTTAGGGAATCCACTAATGTTTTTAATAAGGCCCTTATTGTTGAACATAGTCCCTATAGTCATGAGATTAAAAATATAGTACGTAAAAACTGGTATATTCTAGCATCTACACAGGATATTGTTAACATTGTGGGACATGAACCCATTTTTGTTGGCAAAATGGGCAAAAATCTGAAATATATTTTGGAAAGTACATTTACATTTAAATCTCAGGACATGTACCATACTACTAAATGTGGTACCTGTAATCAGTGTAGGTATATATTAGAATCCAATAGTGTCTGTCTAAACAACATTTGCAGTACGAAACTTTATCTATCTAAGGGCAACTGTAGATCCACTATGTTGGTGTACATTGCCATATGCTCGTCTTGCCAGTATTTTTATATTGGCAAAACTGAGAGGCAACTTAGGCAGAGAATATATTCACACTTGTATTCCATCAGGAAGTTGGATACTAAGAATGCCTTATACAGGCACATTTCAGATTTTGGGACCGATCATTCTTTTAAATTCGGCATTTTAGAATTAGTTAGAAGTAAACCTAGGGGAGGCAACCTTAAAAATTATCTTGCATACAGAGAGTTATGGTGGCAGGTTTACACTGATGCCACCACACTGCCAGGGATTAATGACTGTTTGACTATTAAGCCTTTATTAATGTTAGAATGAAGAACATTTTATATTATGCATTATCCACTTTAATATCATCGTTGTATGCAAAACTGGCAGTCAGTTTGTAATTTATACTGTGGCATTTTATTAAGTACTATTTCATTTTATTTTATTCAATATATTGTAGTACTGTGTATTTGTATATTAACATATATTTTACTCATTCAAATTGATTGGGGCTATTTTGGCGCCTTTTTTACTATTTAATTAACTTGTAGTCACTGTACATTTGTTCTGATGAAGCTCGCTATCTGCGAGTGAAAGCGCTCAACTTTTGGCTTGTTTTATTAAAGCTGTTTTGGATTTTACCATTGCTCGTTTTGGATCAGCTGATTTTCACTGTGAGTAGGCAGCAAGCGGGTTGTTTTGGCTGCCGTTTTTGTCTGGAGTTTGAATCATAACATAGGATGAGTGACAGCTAAGAAACAAAGCCAGAAAAATGATCAGACAAGATAAAATTAATTACTACACCAACAGCCAAGAAAAACATCATAATAATCCTCAAAAATTTTGGTCTGCAATAAGAAAAATATTACAACATGGTCAAGCTAGTACACCCTCCCCAACAACCAAAAACAATACAGATAGTATAGAAATGCAATTCAATAAATATTTCACAGAGTCTATCTTAGTCCTTTCAAATAACAACTCTACCCCACCCCAGCTCACTCCACTCCCAACCTGAACAGTAAGGCCTTTTCCTTCCAACCTGTCCCCACAAATATAAAAAAAATCTGAAAAAAATTTAAAACTACAACCCCTGCAGCTGATCAACTGCCTGCAGAATATCTAAGAATCTCTGCTAGGGCCATTTCTTATCCCATATCCATCCTCATTAACAGATCCATCTCAGAACAAAAAGTGCTAACAATTTGGAAAATATCACACATCATCCCACTGCATAAAGGAGGAATATCATCACCCTTGTCCAAAATATTACAGGGATGCATTCACTCCCAGTTACTAAACTATCTCTTAACCAATAATCTTCCAACACTTAGCATGGATTCTGACCAAAACATAGTACTAATATTGCCCTGATGTCCTTCACTAACACTGTTAATCAAAAAAGAAATGACAGCAAATTTTATCCTCTATCTTTCTTGACTTATCCAAAGCTTTTGATACTGTCTCTCATAATAAAATGATCACAGCTCTTTCTGATCTAAAACATAGCCAGTCCTCATTTGCATGGTTCTAGGATTATCTGATTGGACGTCAACAGGCAGTAAAATGGCAACACAACCTTTCTTCACTTCTACCAGTCACTCGGAGTATCAAAGGGCTTTATCCTGGATCGTCTCCTTCTCACCCTTTTTACTAACAATCTCCATACCTCTACTCTGAATGCATCCCTTGTCCAGTATGCAGATGACTCTACTCTAGTATGTGCTGCCCACACACTACAGCAACTTCAAATAAATATCAAGCAGTTATTCTCTTCTTTGAATCTTGGCTAACTAATGCTCAGGTCATTCTTAAACCCAATAAAACTAAGATCATGCTTTTTTTCCCCATAAGAATGCCTGACCCACCCTCAACTTTCAAAATCCCATCAGCAAATAATACAAATATTATTTCAGTATCTAACACTAAACTTCTCAGTGTGATCATTGGCAGTCACTTGAGATTCGACAGTCACATACACCAATCAATAAGGTCCACAAAAAACTAAGACTTCTATATTGGAATTAAACAATTTTTAGCAAGTAACACAAAAGCCACCAGTGCTAGAACTCACCTTGTCTCTACCTTCCTGTATGTATCCCCCATTCTCATCAATCTAAGGAAATCAGAAACAACTAAACTTGACACCTGCTACAATAAAATTGCAAAGATTGTCACTGAATCTATGTATAAGTCTCATCATTGCCTGGCATTAAGACACCTCAGTAGACTAGAACTGCCTAACCTCCTGGCCTACAATCAACTGACAACAGCCCATCAATTACGCTTATCATCTGGACAAAACCCTAGCCTTCACAATATTCTCCAACCCTACACAACTAATCAAGTCCTTAGTTCCAAAAACAAATCTGTGTTAAAGATCTCTTTGGCTAACAACACTGCCGGAGAATCCCTCTACTCTAACTATATAGATAAACTCTGAAACTCTCTGCCCCTTAATATAAAAACAACAATGAGCAGTATCAAATTCAAAAAGGTTCCTTCAAACCCATCTATCTAATTTTTACTTATTTATTTATTTTACTTGTTTAACATTTATTAACCGGGAAAGTATGACTAGAACAGTGCCTATTTTCAGCAGAGTCCCCGGGAGAAATGCTCCAGATGCATACCTTTGGCACCCAGAGGAAACTCATGCGAATGCAAGGAGGACATGCAAACTCCACACAGAAGGTACCTCAGCCAAGAATCAAATCAGAGAACCTCTTGCTGTGAGGTGACAATGTTAACTGCTGCACCAATGCACCACCCATACATCCATAATACATGGATATGCTCTTGTAATAACCCTGGTTAAAAAATAACAATCTTTAAATACTCCCCTCCCTACAAAACTGCTGTACACCCTTTGATCCCTGTTGTTTTGAACTGCTGTTCTACCTTAGTTTGAATCCTAGCAAAATTTAATGCAAAGTAAATGATATATAAACCTCTGCAAACTGTCAAAAAGCTGTACTACCTCAATGTAATATTATGCTCTACAACATGCTCTATATCATAGCGCAAAAGCATCCAGTTTTTCTAAGTACACTTCTACTGTGTCTATTTATTACTTTTGCTTCCCTAATCTCTATAAACATACTCATATAAAGCTCTAGCAAAATTTGCCATTAAAAATGATGTTTATATCTGTCTGCAAACTGTAAACATGCTGAGCTGTCATAGAATCATAGGTTCATAAGTAGGTACTAGGCTATTGGCCCTAGGGCCTATATAAGCCTAGCCAAATAGAACCCTGGCTTTTGCCACCCAAGAAAATTATTTTCCTGTGCCCCTGTCAAGGTGAGCCACAGAAGTGATCCCCGGGGTGAATTTCCTATCTCCCATCCAATCATCAAGATTTTTCTTGAAGAGGGCTAATGAGGAGCTTTGTTTGATATAGATAGGTAGTTTGTTCCAGAGTATGGGAAGTCTCTGAGACAGGAATCTATCCTTCCAGCATGTTCTGTTTATTGTGGTGACAAGGTTTAGGTCCCTAGAGCGTGTAGCTCGGAGGGATTGGGATTTCTTTACGTGGAGCATGTCCAACAGCTCTCGGTTTGACATAGCTTTGTATGTTAGGCAGAGATCATAGTGCATAACCATACATTTTTGTATGTATACATGTACCGTCTGTGTATTAATGCAGCTTGTATAATTTATATATGTACTGTGTGGAGCTTTTCTCCCCGGGACTCCAGTGAAAAAGGACAGTCTGTCCAGTCAGACTTTCCTGGTTAACAAATGTAAAATAAAATATGCTCAGGACCATGAAAAGCAGTACCTCTATGTCATATATGTACCCAAAGTCAAGACAGTCAGGAGAAGACACGTAATACATAATACACATTCTTTGCGATCTTTTGCTGAACTGCCCAATGGTTATTGTCACATGATAAGATAATCCCTTTACTGGTGATACACATTTAAAGACTACCTTAATCTACAGCTCTCTCTCTCTCTCTCTCTATATATATATATATATATATATGTAGATATATATATATATATATATATATATATATATATATATATATATATATATATATATATATATATATATATATAGGGTCTATATTATATCCTCGAATGCTTAAAAAAGCGAACGCTGATTGTTCGAACTTATTTTCGCAAAACTGCAAAATATCGAAGCAGCAGAAACTCAAATGTTTTCCTAGGGAAAGAATTCGGTTGTCCGTTTCAGTTGCTTCGGTATTTTCAGTGTTATGGTGGAAAGTTACCGGTCGGATTCAGGTAAGTGTGTGATTGTGTGAATGTGAGTGTTAGGGTGATTTAGGTGAGTTAGGGTTAGGGCTCGGGTTAGGTGTGTGTGCGATTGAGTGGACATGAGGGTTAGGGCGGATTTAAGTGAGTTAGGGTGAGATGAGTGCGCGACAGTGACGGACCTTAGGGTTAGGGTTTGGGTTAAGGTAAGTGGGTAGTTAGTGGTGTGTGTATAGTTTAGTGTAGGGTTAGGTATCAGATTTTAGGTGTATGTGTGTGGATTTCTGTTTTTTTAGTGTGCTTGTGTTGTGTGTATGTGTTTTGGATCAGCGATTTTTTTTCCCAGGGAAAAAAATCGCTGATCTGACAGTTCGAGATTGTAAGCTTTCGCTTCCCGGCCACGCGTTGCTGTGGCTCAGTCTGGTTAAATGGAAAAGAAAGAAAAGAGAAAGCACACGTTTCTAATATGTTTAATTTCACAATGCTTGTGGGTATACAATATTTTTTGTTGTTCCATTGTCTGTGCAGATATAGAGATTGTCTGGTTTGCCGACTCTAGAACATGCAACATATTACTGTCCATGTGAGAAGCAATCCGTGTATAGATCTAAACCGCACAATTCTAAAGATTGGCCCTGAGCTTTGTTGATGGTGATTGCAAACGCAAATCGAATTGGGAATTGCAATCTCTTAAATTGAAATGGCATATCCGTTGGAATCATAGGAATGCGAGGAATGAGGACATCTTCACCTTTGAAAGGTCCTGTCAAGATTGTTGCTTCTATGACGTTGCTCATTAATTTTTTTACTGCAAGCCGCGTGCTGTTCCAAAGCTTTGGCCGGTTGATATTTCTCAACATGATAATTGGCACGCCGATTTTCAATTGCAGTATGTGCAGTGGCATCCCTGGCATATCGAGTAAATTCAAAAATTCTGTTGGATAATTAACCACTTCATCTGCGTCCACAACAGTGTCAACGGACTTGTATGTGACTGCCTCGCTTTGAATGTTAGACTGAATAATATTGTTAAGTTCGTAGACGTCTTTGTTCTTGGCTGCAAGCATAGCTCGTTCAGTCAGCCAATCATGATTCTTATAATTGGTTTGAATGTTGGGAAATACTTTTTCAACCAATTCTTCTTTTGACATCATTAAATTGCAGAAGTTATGAGGCAATGAAATTCGTCCTGAGGTCAGATCAACCGGCACCTTTGCGTTCCCAATTTCCAGCAATTGATGTGAGAATATCTCAGCTGATCGATCATTTTGCAGCTGGACACGCATATTTGTAGTTAATTTTAACGTCTTTACATGTCGCCACAAAGTAGAGTATTTCAGGCAAGCATTTACTTCATCCGCTGGTGTCTATCGAGAAGAACAAAGCAGATCTGAAGCTGCAGAATGCGATCGCAGTGCTCGCAACCGTGCATCCTCAAGTCTGGCTGCACGTCACTCTGCTGCTTCCTCGGCATGTATTTGAGCCATTCTTTGTCTGTTTCACTCGTTCGCTGATGCCCGTTCTTCCTCAGTTTGATTTGCAATTACTTGTCGCACTGCTTCCACTCCGCGAGTATGACGACCTAAGTTTGATCTTCTGTGAGGCATTATTTGGATGAACTAAAGCAGATCGATTGCACTGAAAAAGAAATAAGAAAGTTATAACAAAAACATATAAAATTGCATATTTGTATACAAATATATATAATCCATAGTAGGTATATAGAAACATGCACGTATTCGAATGCAACGTGTGACATCTATATAATAGTAGGTATATAAAACATGAGCGTATTCGAATGCAACATTGTGCGAAAATTTCAAAGCAATCGGTGAAGAACTTTCGGAGATTTAAGATTTTGAACAAACGAACATTTACATTTTTATTTATATAGCTATACATATATATATATACATATATATATATATATATATATATATATATATATATATATATATATATATATATATATATATATATATATGGGTCCACTTCTTAATTTTGAAATTACAAAATCCTGAAGTTCTATATACCAAACCGAGACCATCGAGATCTTGTAATCTCGAAATTAATAAAAAAAAAAAAAATAATAATAAAAAAGTAAAACTATGTTTTTGCAGGAGGGGAAGCCACTGCATGCCCCGCACCCCCTGCACCTTAAATATACTAACTCCAAGATCGCTCTACAACGAAGAGAATGGTAATGGGGATCGCTAGACAGTACGGAACAGGAACACTACTGTTCTCTTCCCTGTAGCGTGATCTCAGAGTTAGTATATTTAAGGTGCAGGGGGTGTGGAGGTGCAAGGGGGCTTGCCCCCCTGAAAAAAGCCTTGTTTAACATGTTTTTTTTCTACTCACTTTTTGATTTCAAAATTCCATAATGTCAAGATTCTCGGTTCGATTTTATGAATCTCGACATTATGGCATTTTGAAATTAAAAACTGGTCCCATATACACACACACACACACACACATATATATATATATATATATATATATATATATATATATATATATATATATATATAGAGGGGTCTACTTCACTTCAGCGAAAACTCATTTGGTAGAATTTCAGTTCACCAAGATGAAATATCTGAAAGTTCAAATCACCAAAAACTCATTTGACCAAAACTCATTTCACCGAAAGTTACAATGCTGCATTTCAACATACTATATTTTACACCATAAACATGCACTTACAACACCAATGACTAACTCTTTCCAGAACTTAAAAAACACTTACTTACTCTCTTAACAAAAACTGGACAATATAAAACCTAGCTAGGTGGGGGGCTGTGCCGCCCCCCCCCCCCCAACTATATATACTAACTCCAGGATCAGACTACAGTGGGGAAAAGGGCATATACCTTTTAAATGCCTTACAGTACTCTACACAAATAAAATGAGGTATGCTGAAATGCAGCATTGTAAGCTTTCGGTGAAATGAGTTTCGGTCAAATGAGTTTTCGGCAGTTTGGTCTCAGTGAAATGAAATTCCACCAAATGAGTTTTCAGCGAAGTGAAGTAGACCCAGATAGAGACATACACAGATATAAACATGTGTGTGTGTGTGTGTGTGTGTGTGTGTGTGTGTGTGTGTGTGTTTGTGTGTGTGAGAGACAGCTGATACTGATGTTATGGAAAGCATGAAAATTGTGCTGGAATGACTAGTAAAATCCACTACCTTAGCAATATAGGTAAGTGCTGCTCATTGCAGCAATCTATGCATGCAGTACAATGTGTGTTGCTACAAGTTAACATCTCAGCATATGAGGAATATCTTTACTACAACATAGAACATTTAGGTTCATAGGTTTAGGTTCATAGGTGTGTACTAGGCTAATGGCTTTGGAGCCTTTACAAGCCTAGCCCATAGGATTACCCTGGCATCGTGCCACCCAACCTTAGTTCCCAATGCCTCTGTCGAGTAAAGCCACTGCAGTGATTCCTGGGGTGAATTTTCTATTTCCCATCCACTCATCAAGATTTCTGTTGAAGAGGGCCAGTGAGGTGCTGTTTTTGATATGTATGGGAAGTCTATTCCATAGCATTCCCTGGGTTATGAACCTGTCCTACCAGCATGTTCTGTTGATTGTGGTAATGAGGTTGAGGTCTCTGGAGCATGTGGTGTGGAGGGACAGGGATTTCTTTAAATGTAGCATTTCTAACAGAACTGGGACAGACATGGCTTTGTAAGTCAAGCAGAGATTGCCTCTAAGTAGGCGATATGAGACAGAGAATAGTTGGAGTTTTTTTAGTCTGTCCATATAGGACAAATGTTTAAGGCCTAGGACCCTCTTTGTGAGGTACTTTTGTGACCTCTCCAGTTATTGCAGGTGTTTAGTGAAGTACATGCTAAATGGGGCATTGTACTCAATGACTGGCCTAATGAGGGAAGAGTAGAGGGAGACAACGACCTCTTTCTTCCTGGATGCAAACCCCTGAGTAATGAGATGTGCCACACAGAAGGACTTTCTGACAACAGTGGCAATGTGGTGGTCAAAAGAGAGGCTGCTGTCAACCTGTGTTCCCAGATCTCTAACACCTTCTGTGTTCAGTGGACTACCATCGATGTAGTAATTCATGGAAACCAGGTTTTCCCCAAAGGGGATGACGATACATTTTTTGGCACTGAGCTTAAGGCCATGGTTCTGACACCAGTCGTTGGTCTCACTGAGGCCTTTCTGTAGGATGTCAACATCATGTAGGCAGTTAATAATACCTCCCAACTTACAATCGTCTGCAAACTTTGTCAGCCAGAGTCCCTTTGTGTTAGCCTGGACTTCAGAGAAATAGATACCAAACAGGAGAGGACCCAGGACCGAACCCTGTGGACTCCACTCGTGACCAGTCGGCAGCCTAATTTGGAGTCAGCTACTTTCACACTGTGGGTTCTACGTGTGAGCCAGAAACAGATGCTTGGTGCCAGAGCCATGGGCTCAAACTCAATGCCAAGAAACGTATAGTTATCCCCTCTGGGAAAAAACACATACCCGTGAAATACCACATAGGTGGCAGTACACTAAACACAAAGTGTGATACGAGACTTAGGTACACAATTGGACAGTGGTCTCCTCACCTTCGATAACCACATTGCCACAACAGTCAGGAAATCCTTCTGTGTGGCACACCTCATCACTAAGGGCTTTTCATCCAGAAAAAAGGAGGTCATTGTCCCACTGTACTCATCCCTCATTAGACCCATTATAGAATACAACGCCCAATTTGGTATGTACCTCTCAAGACATCTGCAACAACTGGAAAGGCCGCAGAAATACCTCACTAAAAGAATCATAGGTCTAAAGCAGATGCCCTATGCTGACCATCTACAAAAACTCCAGCTATACTCTGTCGCGTATCGTCTACTCAGAGACGATCTCTGCTTAACATACAAGGCCATGTCAAACCCAGAGCTGTTGGACATACTACACTTAAAGAAATCCCAATCCCTCAGAGCCACAAGCTCCAGGGATCTAAACCTTGTCATCACAATAAGCAAAACATGCTGGAGGATAGGTTCCTGACCCAGAGACTTCCCAGACTCTGGAATAGACTGCCCATACATGTCAAGCACCCATTTGGCCCTCTTCAAAACCTTGGTGATTGGATGGGAGATAGGAAATTCACCCAGGGGATCACATCAGTCGCCCTGCTAGACAGGGGTCCAGGGAAGTAAATATTGTGGGAAGAAATAGCCAGGGAATTGCTATAGCTAGGCTTGTATAGGCCCTAGGGCGAACAGCCTAGTACCAACCTATGAACCTATGAGGGATCTCAACTTTTTGTTGAGGTTGATAAGGGAGTTTTTCTAGTCTTGGGAGTTCACCTTATTCTGCATCAGTTTCCTCCTTCTGTTGTAGAGTTTGAGCAGGGGATCACCAGACTGTCTTCCTTTTTTTGGAGGAAAGCATCTTGGTTCTATTGGTTATGGCAAGATACATGGATTTGTATATGTGTTCATACAGTGCATTGGTGTATGATTCGGCAGTCATGCAACTATTCTTCATTTGTATTGGTGCCATGAAGTTAGCCACCTCTGTTTTTAGGAGCCCAGAATTAGCTTTGGAGAAGTCTGTGGTCGGATGTAACCAGAGAGGAGTTGACTATTGGTGTACAGCAACAGTCATCATGTTAGTAATGACCAGGTCTAGAATGTTACTACCTCTAGTGGAGGTAAGAACGTGCTGGTCCAGGACATTAGAATTAATGAATTCTAGGAAACGGACAAGTGTATTGGTACATGAGTAATTTTCCCAGTTAATGGAGGGGTAGCTGAAGTTGCCCAGTATGAGAGTGTTTGGTTTGACCCTAATATTCTCCAGGGTGCTTAGGAACGTGGAGTGTGAGCTGGGAGTCACTTTGTTTTCATTGGTATTATAAAAACTGTACAGTACAATGATGGTCTAATATCAAACAAATCACAGCATTTAAAATGTTTAACTTCATCTGAATGGTTAAAATTATTTTTTTTCCACAAATATACTGCAAATATTTGTTTATATTTGACAGTTTGCTTCATGCATTGTCAATTCAATGGTGCACTAAAAATAATATACTGTAGAGTACACTCAGTATCTTGAAAAATATTATAGTGAATAAGCAAGTCAGAAAGGTTATATCATAAAAATAGGCTGATGTGAAATTCTGTACAAATTGTCTACAATTAACACATTATTGCTGAATGTGGGTAGAGTAATGCTATCAGATGTGTAAGTAAAGTGAGACTCCAGACCTTCAGGCTTATTTCAGATATACAACAGGAACCAAGTTGCATTTTCCAAAGGCAACTTAATGATTCTGATTTTAATACTATATTGTTTGTAGGGATCATCTCTGCACAGATGCAGTAGCATCCAACTTTCTGTGGAGTCTTGTATAGTATACAGCAAAGGCATTTTAACAATCTGTGTTCCTAGTTGATGTAAGTGCTTGTAATGGGTACTGACATTAACAATTTTTACACAGATCCATAAAGAGGAAAGTAATATGACAGCCTGAAGAGAAGCAGAATTATAAACACCTCAAGTTACGTAAAAGAGTTAACTGGCTCAGAGTCTGCAAGGGTACTAGGCAAAGGCCTGCAACATAAAAGAAACATTTGTGCTAAGTTTTATCTCAGTAAACCAATAAAACTGACAAGTTATTTTATTTTGATTACAAGCAGATGAATACTTATCTCGTGGAGAAATACTAAACTTTGAAATGATTCTTGCCTTTATATCTAACTGCTGCTAAGGTGTCTCTTACTACACACACACACACACACACACACACACACACACACACACACACACACACACACACACACACACACACACACACACACACACACCTGCCCTACATGGGGACCTAGAAGCAGCCAGAAGCACAAACTAACAAACTGCTGACAGGCTGTATACTGTGGTCATGTATTGTGTTCTTGCCAATGTATCTATTTGCATATCAGCAGTCTGTCTTGTACCCTAGATATACAGCAAAGTATGCCATGATTCCATCTCTAGGGCTCACAGACAGATGTCTGAATCTGGACTCCGATGTGTGGCTTCACTAGAAAACAGTAAAATATGCAGCTCAGCATCTTTTATCTGCTTTAATTTTTAATAAATACATTACGCAGGCTGGAATGCATCACCTACTTTTCACCACAATTACATATTAATTTCCCCAATACCTGTCTTGTGAAGCAACACTTTCAGTGTCATCTTCCCTGCTGTAATATCCTTGTTCTCCTGAGAAATTCTCTTCTGTGAATTCTTCACCAGAGGCTGCCTCTTCTTGTTGAATTGTGGGCAAGTATCCATCCCCAGAAGTTCTCCTGCACAGAACACAAGGGAAAGAAGTAACAGTACATAGGCAAGCAATCAGTGATTTGTTTAATGCATTTAATGGTTAAAGACATAATTAAACAACTCCTAATATATATCTGTGAAGGAGTTGCAAACTCACAGTTGCTGAAGCAAAATGCATATATGATGAGCTGGTTAAAAATCCCTGTATTCTGTAACTTATTCTGTCGGGTGAGTAACAAAATGAGATTTTAGCTAGGTGAGCTTATCCAATGACCAATGAAGACTATGAAGAAAAAGATCTGGTTTCTGAGATTTGCCTTCTAGTTTTTACTAGCTTTTTTACTTATATTAGGAGAACCAGCAGAAGCAGCTCTCTTCAACAGAACACACAGCTGAAACCTCATTTTACTATTCACCTGACAGAGCAAGTTACAGAATACTGTGATTTTTAACTAGCTCATCATATCTGGATCCTGCTTTAGCAACAGTGGGTTAGCAACTCCTTTACTTCAGAGAAGTATATAGCAAACTGAACAGGTCCCAACACTGAACCCTGTGGGACACCACTATTAACAGGTTTCTTATCAGAAGTTAATTCAACTATCAGAACATGTGCCCTCTCAGTGAGCCAGTTTGCTATCCATCTGACAATGCAGAGATTTATGCCTAAAGCAGTAAGTTTATCTATGGAGGACTGTGTCAAAAGCTTTGGCCATTTCTAGATAAGTGGTGTGTACTGTTTTACCTACATCTATGGCCCTGGTGACTTTCTCAAAGAAGTCCACCAGACTGAGGAAGCAAGATCTCCCTGGGTCTGGTCCAGTGTTTGGAAATTTTCTATGTCATTACTGATCACGATCCATGACAATTCTCTCTCCATGACCTTGCAGGTAAGACTAGTCAAGCTTATGGGTCTGAAGTTCCCTGGGTCAGCTAATGGACCCCCTTGTAAAAAGGGATGACTGTTTCAGTCCTCCATTCCTCTGGGAGAAAGACCGTCTGGAGGCTGTGGTTAAAGAGGGCTTTTAGTGACCCAGATAGTTTCTGTTTTAAGCTATTTAAGAAGCATGAATAGCAGCAGAACCAAATGATGACGGTGAAACCAATTAAAAAACTGCACACCTTTATTAAAATGAGTGCAATTTAAGCACTTTCATTCCCAATAGTTGGAACTTCATCAGAAAAGTTGTTCTGATGAAGTTCCAACTACTGGGAACGAACGCGCTTAAATCACAGTCATTTTAATAAAGGTGCACAGTTGTTTAATTGGTTTCACTGTCGTTAGTTGGTTTGGCTGCTATTCATAGTTGGTTTGTATTGTTTCAGAATTTAAGAAGCATCCTGGAATGCTGTCGGGACCCATGGAGGCTGTGTTTTTGGCTTTAGTGAGCGCAAAAAGGACCTGTTCCTTTGTAATGAACAGTAGGGGATGGTTGCAAGTATTTCTTTCAGTGTGGTAGGAGGTGACGGAGGGGAGAAGTTTGAAATTAACTTGTCAGCCAGCAGGTTTACTTTAGCTTTAGGCTGGGTGTTCAAAGATTCAAAGGTGTTTACTAGGCTAACAACCACAAGGGCCTATTTAAGCCTAGCCATGCATCCCAAATCTCTGATAAGTTCTGATACCCTTGATAAGTGTAAACAGGGGTTTGGGAGATGAAACATTTACAAGCAGGGGCCTGGGAGATGAACCATTTACGAGTTACCTGTGTCCATTAGAGATATAGGTGCCAAACCAGGAATGAATTTCCTGTTCAGCAGTAAAAAAATCCAGAGCCTGGAAATGTTGAGGTAAAATGCAGTGTTTATTCCATTCCTGTTTGGAATAAATGCTGCATTTTACCTCAGAGTTTCTAGGCTTTGGATTTTTTACTACTGTTTTGTATTTTATATCCTGCCTGGTTTACCTATGTGCTGTTCTTGTTTCTATGAATTTCCTGTTCCCCAACCAACTGTCCAAGTTGCACTTGAATTGGGTTAGGGAGGAACTCTACTTCACATGGATGGTGATCTTGTTCCATAGACAGGGTTGTCTTTGGGATACATACATGTTTCTCCAGCAGGTCCTATTTATATCACGGTTTAAGTCTTTAGAATGGGTAATTCTGGTGCTGTTTGTTTTGTGGATATGCAGGAGGTCTATCAGACTGGGATCTGACAATGCCCTGTATGCCAGGCATAGATCTCCCCTCAAAAGCCTGTAGGTGACAGAATACAAGGATAGGGCCTTGAGGTGGTCTGCATAGAACATTTTACTTATGCCCTGTATTCTTTTAATGAGGAACCTCTGTGGATGTTCCAATTGTTGGGTATGCCTAGTTAAGTACATACCAAAGGGGGCACTGTACGCAATGACAGGTCTGATGAATGCTAAACACTGTATGCAATGACAGGTCTGATGAATGCTAAACACAGTGGGACAATGACTTCACTGGATTTAGATGCCATACCTTTGTTTATAAGCTGAGCAACATAGAATGATTTCCTCACTACTGTAGACATGTGATGGTCAAAGGCTTGATTATTATCTATGTGTGTCTCTAAGTCTCTGACTACTGGGTCAACTCTAAGAGGTGCATTGCCAATATGATACTTACTAGGGGTGGATGACTTCCCAAAGGATACTATTATGCATTTTTTTTGGCATTTAGTTTTAGCCCATGACTCTGACACCAGTTGTTTGCCTGTGTCAGCCCCTCCTGGAGTGTTGCTATTCGTGATTAACTCAGCACATTGCTGAGCATTTCCCCTGAAATTATGAACATAATTACAAAAAGGATTATGGTTATCTTTCACCTCCATTATTTTGACTTGATAGGATAATGGTTATTTGAGAACAGACCATTGATTTGCAAGTGTTCACTGAAGGATTCTGATATTGAACCTTGCCAGCGGTACAAGGGTGATTGCTGCTAACATGGACTCCACTGCTTGGAGTATCAGATGGGCTGAAAGAGAAGAACTCTGAATGATCTTTTTGATCTGAAATTGAACTGTTTGAATGCAAGAGAGAGGGAGAGAAGCTATTTTAGTGACAGTATTGAAAAGTGCACCAATGAATTCCAGAGTTTGAGTTGGATTGAGTTGAGATTTGTTGTAACTGACAGAAATCTCCAGACGAGAGCACAGCTGGTGTAAGTAGTCCCATGCTTGAATTAGTTGATGCCTGGTCAGAGCAGTCAGGAGCTAGTCATACAGATATGGAAACACTTGGAATCCCTGCAGTCTCAAGTGAGCTGCAACTATTGCCATGCACTTGGTAAACACCCTGGGGGCTGTGGTGAGAACCAAAGGGAAGTGCTCTGAATTGGTAATTACTGGCTCCCAGTCAAAAGCATAGATATCTTCTGGATCATCTGTTCATTTTGATGTGACAGTATGCAGCCTGAAGATCTATCGAGCACATACAGTCGTCCTTGTGCAGAAACTGCAGAATGGACTGAACCGTGATCATTCAGAACTTTGCATGTTGAACCGACTGATTTAGTTTGCTGAGATCCAAGATTGGTCTCCAGTCCCGTCTTTTTTTGGCACTAAACAGAATCTTGATTAAGTTCCAGACTCTTTCTGGTCTCGAGGGACCTCTCGGATGACTCTTTTTTTCCTAGCAGCTTTTTTATTTCTAGTGCTGCTGCTTCCCTCTGACTGGGTAGAACATCGGGGATTTTGTTTGATACTAGCAGGGGTGGATGGGAACATGGTATCATATAATCTCTAGAGATTATACCCTGCCCCCATGAATCTTTTGAAATTTCTAGCTAGGGATGGCTGGGATAGATGACCCCTGACTGCCTCCACAGATGGAAAGTTGAGCCTCCTTTCAGGCATGCTGACATGATCTGTCAGAGAAGGCATCCCTGGATCCTTGATTATGTGGATCACCTCTGTAACAGAGACAGTGTCTTCCATTTGAGTTTCCCCCTGCCCCTGGGGGAACTGTCTCCATGTGGATCTTGGAAGGGACCCTGGGATTTTCTGAACCATATTTTCTGTCCACCTCATTGGTTCCTAGAAGAGGTCTGTTGAGAAGTCGAAAAATATACGCCCATAGCAGTTGGAGTTTTCCCTTCCTGTTCGCACCTAGACAGTGTGTCTTTACTTTGGGGCCAAACAGGGAAGCTCCGCGAAAGGCAGCATTGATGAAAGAAGATCTGAATGGTTTCAGAAAATCACATAAGTACATCCAGGCATATCTCCTAATGGAAATGCCTGAACCCGCCACCAGTAAGGTACCTTCGGTTGCATGGCAGATAACAGTCATGAAAAAGTTTGAAACAGACTGAAGGGTAGCCAACTTCGAGAAAAAAGTACTCTCTACCTTGGAGGGTACGGTCTCAGGGAGAGATTTGTAAAGTTATTTGATCAAGTCCCTCTGAAGTCTTGTGAACTGTGCTAAACAATTCAGTGACCTAAGGGCGAAAGTTGCTTAAGCATATATACATTTCCCAAACCTGTCCAGCACCTCAGACTCCCTGTTAGCAGGGGTGGACAGAGGAACTTTGTTCTGCCAGTTCCTTTATAGTAGCTGCCACTCTAACCATGGCATCAACAGGTACTCTTTAACTGCAGTGTGGTCTGTCTTTTGGTAGTGCCAGGATCCTGTCTGGTCTCTTAGGGATTGGCTCAGTTGTGTTGGGTTAGTTCCATGCCCATCGAGAGGCTAAATGTATGAGCTCACTGGTGGGTGGAGTCACCCAGGAGGTATACAGGCCAGCCCCAAAGGCCTCCAAGAACACTGACTCCTCTTGAGAAGGGTTATCTGTGGCCCAACCACCCTTTGTTTTAGGAGTTCTAAGATGTCTCCAAAAGAGATATCACTGGAAGGTGATCTGGGGGTTCCTTCTCCTTCATCAAAGTCAGTATCCTCAGTGACAGACTCTTGTGAAAAGTTTAAGTGCCTCCTTTTGCACTTCCTCTTCAGGGAGACCCCTTTGGTGGGGTGGGTGGGGTGCTCCAGGGAGGTATCAGAAGAGATAATGATACCCTGCTGCCTGGCCTGGAGACTGGTTCAGGCTGGCTGTCCCAGTGGAATGGATACTGATGCTCAAAATCAAATGGGACTGGGAAGTTGGAGCTGAGGAGGGAAGAGAAGTCTGAACTCTAGGAATTGAGAAGGATCACTTCACACTACCTTGAAAGCAGAGTGCCTGTTAGAAGCAGAAACCAATGGATCCGATAAGGCAGGCTTATGGATTGTTGGCTCCCACTGTCTCACATGCACACCACCAGAGGAGGGAGAAAAAGCTGAGCTATCTAGTGCCACTGCTCTAACAGTAAGAGACAATTCTGACAACTTCAGATTAGAATCCATCACTACAAAGCCAGCAATGATGCTTCAGCTCCAAGAGTCATCTGGCTCAGAAGTACTCATGGCTGGACAACTCAGAGACACCATCGGAGTTAAAAATGCCAAACTCTTTGGATCTGCAGAAGACGACTCCAAAACCTTTGGATCCGACATCTCCAAAACCTAAGCATGGATTGGAAAGGGAGCTAAAATTGGAGGGGTAGTACTAATGAGGGTTTCCTGACCTGATGGGATCAAAGCTGGAAGGACTCACATTTGTATTTGCATCCTGTTAGGTGACTAGGGGATTACTGGTAAAGGGAGGAGCTCAAGAGTTCAAGTGTTCTGTGATCTGGAAGAAGCGTCCCAGTTGGATCAGAGGATTGGATCCAGATCCAACAGTTGAGGAATTAATAAAAATGACATCAGATCATATTTTCCCAGTTACCTCTTTCTTCATCAGGACACCTCCAAATTTTCTATCTACCTAAGCTAAGGAAAAATTCACTGAAGTCTGCTTGGGGTATAACAATACCTATGCAAACACTTCCAAGCAAAAATCCTAAGCTTTCTGGACTTTGTTACACACTTGGAAGCCATGCATATGCCCTTCCATTTTTCTCTTGTAAATTACTTTTCCAGTCTCTCTTCCCAATCTTTTCTACCCTACTCTGATTGATCCTTAAAGTTATCATGCAATATTTTATGCTCTAATAATTATCTTTTTTAGCAGCTTTTCCTATGGTTGATAAAAATATGCCCGACTTATACATAAAGCTAAAGGGACTAAAAACATTTTCACTGCTTGATTCTTACCATCCATATCCATAAACAAGGCCATGGAAAGTATTATGATGGAACTTATAAACAAAGACATTGGCAACCTTCAAACACTGGACCACACGCAGTTTGGGTTTGTGAAGGGCTGATCTTGTCTCCTGAACATGACTGACTTCTTCGAATCAGTCTCCAGAGCCGTGGACAAAGGTAAGGTGGTCCACACAGCCTATATGGACCTCGCCAAGGCCTTCAACATCATCCCCCACTCTGGAATCATAGATAACCTTACTAAGCTGGGCATTAATCCCTACGTCACTCAATGGGTTGCCAAATGGCTTACTGACAGAACCCACACTTTAAAAGTAGCCGACTCCAAATCCAGCTCCAGACAAGTGACAAGTGGAGTACCTCAGGGTTCAGTCCTGGGACCGCTCTTGTTTGGCATCTACTTCTCTGAAGTACAGGCCAGCACTAAGGGACTCTGGTTAACAAAGTTCGCAGATGACTGCAAACTGGGAGCCATTATTGAATCCCCAAATGATGTGGATATTCTACAAAAGGGCCTTACAGAAACAGATGTTTGGTGCCAGAGCCATGGGCTCAAGCTCAATGCCAAGAAATGTATAGTTATCCCCTTTTGGAAAAAACATGTACCCGTGAATTACCACATAGGTGGCAGTACACTAAATACAGAAAGTGTGATAACAGACTTAGGGACACAGGTGGATAGTGGTCTCACCTTCGATAACCACATTGCAACAACAGTCAGGAAATCCTTCTATGTGGCACACCTCATCACTAAGGGCTTTTTATCCAGAATAAAGGAGGTCATTGTCCCACTGTACTCAACCCTCATTAGACCCATTACAGAATACAACACCCTGTTTGGTATGTACCTCTCAAGTCATCTGCAACAACTGGAAAGGCTGCAGAAATACCTCACTAAAAGAATCACAGGCCTAAAGCAGATGTCCTATGCTGACCATCTAAAAAAACTCCAGCTATACTCTGTTGCATATCGTCTACTCAGAGGCAATCTCTGTTTAACATACAAGGCCATATCAAACCCAGAGCTGTTGGACATGCTACACTTAAAGAAATCCCAATCCCTCAGAGACACATGCTCCAGGGATCTAAACCTTGTCATCACAATGAAAAAAAATATGCTGGAGAGAGAGGTTCCTGACCCAGAGACTCCCCAGACTCTGGAACAGACTGCTCATACATGTCAAGCAGAGCACCTCTTTGGCCCTCTTCAAAAGGAACCTTGATGATTGGATGGGAGATAGGAAATTCACCCAGGGGATCATGTCAGTCGCCCTGCTAGACAGGGGTCCAGGGAAGTACATACTGTGGGAAGAGATAGCCAGGGAATTGTTATGGCTAGGCTTGTATAGGCCCTAGGGCTGATAGCCTAGTACCAACCTATGAACCTATAAGAGTTTCCTGTTTCATAAACATGTGTTTTGCTGAATCAATTTGTGTGAGGGCCTTTGTTTTACCTTCATTAATTTTATATCCCTGAAACTGTCTCAACATGTTCCACATCACTGAGATTTCCTTTTCTGAATTTATCATGTACAAACGAATATCATCTGCTAATAAAGCCACCTTTTCTCGATTACAATACTAATTATATCCTTGCACTTCTAAGTCTCTTATTTTCTTTGCCAATGGCTCTAAATATAAAGCAAATAACAAAGGAGGAAGAGCACAGCCCTGCCTAGTTTTTATTTGTAATTGTGTTCCAAGGTACCTTTTTGGGATTCAGTCCAAAGTGGTCTGGTTAAGTGACTTGCTTAGAGTCAGCCAGTTAGACAATGGAGGCTGAGAGAATCAAACCTTGCACCTCTGGACCACAGGAAACAGCTCCTTAATCTTTTGTACCTCTGTTCAAACAAAAATTATCAGAGAGGAACCCTTCCACTTTAATTCTTGCCTCCAGTCCTTCAAATATCCTGCTAATTAACCTTATTGTTGTTTCAGGGAATGCAAACGCTTCCATTGCTCTACTCATAAAGTCCTAGCTTACTCTGCTAAAATATCAATAACATTATTGAGTTAAAGAAAATTCCCTGTCAGAGAAAGGTGAACATGGCCTATGACAACCCGAGACAGCAAATGCTAAATGATAGGAGGAAATACGGAAGATTGAGCAGGTGGACAAGGTCGAATTCCCTGAAAAAGAGGAAGAGTTTCCCACTACCATCTGTATGACAGAGCACCCTCAGAAGCCATTTGTCTGATATCTGCTGCAAATGAGAAACAGAAAGGGAAAGCCAGACTTGGGGAGAGATTTAAAGGCTTGCCAGTGTTGTAGGGGGTTGGATGGGTGGGATGCCATTTGCAAACAGACTGCTTGACTGTTTGCAAATGGCAAACAGTCTGCTTGACTGTTTGCCATTTGCAAACAGTCAAGCAGACTCGTTGCACTGCCCTGGCTTCTGGGAAGCCCCCCTTTCTTTCTGGAGCCTCTTTGCCATTGATTTTGGACATCTACTTGCCAGACACTTGTTTGGTCTGCTTATATTTTAAAGAACCTGATGTATTTATGCAATGTTTAACAACACTGGTGGAGAAAGGATGAAAAATCTGAATCACCCCCTGAGGCAGTTTCCCTTTCTCATCACACTTTTTTTTCTGGCCCTCAGCAGTAGATGGTCAAAATATAACTTCTATATCAAAAGAAGAATTATATTTGAAAACAAAACCATACAAACATTCTCAGAACAGTTCCAGTAGCCCCTGGTCTGGAAGAGGCATCAACTGAGTCATATGCACACTTCAAAGAGTGTTTGATTTATTTGAGACACAAAAGCAATCATGTGTATTCAGGGAAGACTCTGCCTCAAAAGAAGGAAAAGTGGCTATAATGTTCCATATATTCTCAAATAAAGCAAGCAAAAACTTTAATAACGTAGGCTTGACAATTAAGAATTCTTAAAAGTAAGTGCGACAAAGATATATATACTTTTTTCTCCAAATTTATCAAAAACTTTCCCATCCTTATCTGATTTGCCAATGATATCACTGTAGGGTCAAATCTGGGATTAGAAAATATTTTTTTTAAGACTGAAGAACTTTATACAATATATTTGCCTTCTCAGAGACTGCAGGTTGGTTTCAAGCATTTTACAGACTATAATAAAAACATCCTCCAAAGCGGGAAGGACAGGAGGAACAAGGGTAGGTTGAAGAAATTCCAGCTGTAATAAATCATACTTTTTTCAAATAAACTGGAATGTCATAATGTTCCCACCAAGCCAATTGGTTCATCCTAAATATGGTTTCATAGAAATAAAATTCTTTAAAGGGACAATCATTAGAAACCCTCTTCTCAGTATCAGTTACTTGCGAAGAAAAAACAGATGTTGTTCTCTCATAATCATTTTCCTATTTGTCACACTTGGAATATTCAGAAAATAAAGAATTCCTTTATCTTTTACCAGTACGTCCAGAATGAGAGGGGTTAACTCACCCCTGGGCTAAGCCCAATAAATCATCCATGTCTAAAGTAACACAGCCAGGAGAAGATACACGTTTAACCTTCTGCTTATTTTTAACAGGGATCTCCATAGAAGTAGACCAACTTGTGACAGGAACATCACCCATGGGAACATGTACACTAGTCCAACAAGGCAGAGGAGTATTACCCACTTCTTTTTCTGAGACTGACAAGAGTGGTTCTCCTGTGCCTGGTAAGAACACTCCAACAGCCACAGGGGATGTATCTAACTCATGGTCTACTGTGGCTGAAGGTACTATACTAAAGGAAACCAAGGAAGAAGATGAGTGGTCTGAGAAACCAGAAATGACCATACCAGAATCACCCAATTGCAGCTGAGGCAAATTAGTAGCCTGCTGAAGGGACAAGACAAAGTCTGTATGGAAGTTTTCATACTTTGTGGCCAAAGGAAGGAAGAACTGAGGAACTGGTAAGTTTTCCCATGTTAAAGCTGATAATAAAGCCTAAAAGTCTGGTTACAGCTGACATCCATAGTCAGTAAGATATAATTATCAAAAATGAACTGTTTTACCATAAAACACAATGGAAAGCACAGCATACTCCTACCCAGCCCTTAAACACAAAGTTTATCATACAAAAACTAGATTTAATGTTACTTTTAACAAGTTTAACATTAAAGTAAAAACTAGAACCACAGTCTACCATCTGAATGAAAATGACTGGAAGAAGTATTGTTTCAGTCATAAAATAAATTGCTGAAGGTTTTTTTTTCTGCTGAAGGGACTTATCTACTCAGAAACAAAGAAACATTAGCCAAGCATTGACTCTTGAAAGCCTGCAACAGGGGTGCTCTTCAGCACCAGGAAAGCTCTGAAGGGCTTGGCACCCAGACTGTTAATTTTCTACAGCTCTGCTGAAGCTGTCAATGGTTTGAATGTGTGGAAGGTGCCCTTAAACTTTGGCAGCTGGCCAGCTGTTATGTCCTAGGCAGAATCTTAAGGATACAGGCTTCCAGATAAGACATGGCAGCATTTTAGATCTGGTTATCAGTAAAAAAGCAGATGGGAGTTTATCTACCATTATTATGAATCCACATGCAGTTACCTACAGTAAAATTAACTTACTTAATATGTAACAGGGTTTATACACAACAGGACCAAGACTAGCTATGAAAAATATAATATTCAAATTATCAAACATCAGAATTAAAATGCTCTCAGGCCACACAAAGTCTGGCACAGTCTGGAAGGATTTCATTGGGCAATAAAAAAGATTTCAAAAGATTCCACAAGAAGAAAAAGAATACAAAAATAGTTACAATTGAAATTTTATTAGTTGTTGTTGTTGTTGTGTCTTTCGGCCTCCCGGTTAGGGGTCGATACAGCGGAACTCCGATCCGCTAATGTTTGGTAGTGGATTTTTACGTGCCGAGTTACCAGCCCTGACGCACAACCTTCAACGAAGGCACGCCCATTCACGCATGCCTCCACACAGAAGACGCTCTAGCTGAGAATCGAATGGAACAACGTCTAGCTGTGAGGTGGCAATGCTACCGCAGCACCACTAATTAGTAAGAAGAAAAAAATCTATAAAGTACATGTGAACAACAGCAGTAGTCACAGATGTAAGGAATATATAGGACAGCGGAAAGTGAAAATGAAAGACATAAAACAGCATGGATTAAAATTATTAACTACATCGCAGCAAATAGTGAATTGATTTATGCACATATTAAAAATAAATTAGATCTATTTTCTGTGACTCAAAGACATTTCAAAGTCAAGATGGTTAAAGCACAGAATCTATAGAAACAGACACATTTTTAGATAACAACATAAAAACAAATGCCTAGAAGGAAAACATAAAAAATGAGTCATATCCTAATTTGCTGGCTATTTTCCCAACATTTCAGTGATTTTTTTTTCAGCTGAAAACACATGGGATTATATTTAATGACAGTCTTGAGTGAATGTTCTTCATTTCTTTCTTCTTTCTAGGGTTTTACAGCTATTGTATTTCTTCCGTTATTCTAAAAGTTTCAGCAAACCAACAGTCTACTCTTTTACCAATTACAGCTAGTAAAACTGGAGATGGACTTTCAAGTTACATAAGACAAACACTTTTTACAGTTTCAACACATAAGAAAGAACATAATCATAAGGGGCATAAAACTTCAGAAAAGGAATAAAGAATGTTACATGTTTATGTTAGCAATCTTCCTCTGACAGAAAAAAAGAAGCATTATATCCATTACAGGCAGCCATGGAGATAATGTCTGCACAATTCAACAGGATTAATACTTCTTTGGGTGAATCGACTGCCTAAGCACTCGTCTAACTAGACCATTACTCCTAACAAAAAAAAAAAAAAAACTTAGAAACAGTCCTGTTCTATAGGTGTCTTGGAATATGGGTGATTTGCTTACTCAGTTATCAACATCATATTCAGGTTACAAAATCAAACTCCTTCTTCTTCAGTAGGTCTAAAAGACTGCCCACTTTTTTGTCCTATAGTAAGAGCAGCCATAGATAGAGTCCTTTTCCCCAGCTGGAATATGGAGTACATATGGGCAGTGCACTGGTGCAGTGGTTAACGTTGTTACCTCACAGCAAGTAGTTCTCCGGTTCGATTCTCAGCTGGGGTGCCTTCTGTGCAGAGTCTGCATGTCCTCCCTGTATTTGTGTGGGTTTCCTCTGGGTACTCCACTTTCCTCCCAGATTCCAAAGACATGCATCTGGAGCGTTTCTCCCCAGGCCTCCACTGAAAATAGGCTCTGTTCTAGTCAGACTTTCCCGGTCAACAAATGCTAAATAAATAAATAAAATACCATTGTCTCTACCACACAAAGGAATCCAAGCACTCTAGAATGTACATTAAATTACATATACAGATTCACAACCCTGTCATCCAAAAGTGGACATAACTGCTGTACTCTAACAGAAGCCAAACAGCTACCAAGATTTCAAAGGACTGCCCTCCACTAGGGACTCTACTGTTCAAGCTTATCATGGAAGAAAGCGTTCCCCTTTCTATCAAAAACTACGAGGGAGATCACTTCCACCATATATACCAAGATTCCGTTTTGCCTAAACTACACACCTATTAACTCCACATTACCAACTTCATCACCCTTTTCCCCCATTTTTACAATGGGTCGGGGTATCACATCAGCAATAGTCAATGCAACCAAATCACCTACAGCCAGTTTTTACACCACTGAATCCCACATACTAATCTAAAATGCTCCTAGCACGCATTCTTCATATTTCTTCCTAAAATCTTGGAAGCCGTACAAGAACAAATAAAATCCAAACTATCAGTCACACATTTATGCATGGAGATGAAAGGCTATCCCATTAAGCAAGCCCAGTGCAAATGCTTCAAAAACAGCTCCGTCACTTAAACCTGAACTGCTTACAGCACCTCTTACAATTTCCCTCTTCTTGCACTCCATATACACTAACAAAAGCTTACATCTTTCACTACTATACACCTACCACACTTTTCACTCTTAAGCTAACTTCTAGCTCATACAGTTACTTATTCTTTCCTTCTTGTCACCATTCCTCTTCCACATTCTCACCCCCAAATTATCAAATTCTCAAAAGCTCCGAGTGTCAACAACATATCCCTTCCTCAACTGTATCATGTACTTCACTATAACATTAATACTATTTAACAATTATTACTTTATGTCCAAGGAACACATTAGTTGTATGGAGTGCTACTCACTACATCTGAAATAACATGTATTAAAGCTTTTTATACTGTCTGCAACATGTTATCTTAGCCAATTGAAGTATTTGTCAATCTTATCCCTTCATTTAACCCGAGACCCTTCCTGGTAACTAATTCACTTAATCTTGATCATTATCATCTCTGTTATAACAATTCTTTACATCACTGCAAAATGCACACTTTGCCCATTGTGTGTGCCTTGAAAAACGATTCTAAGATGGAAATGGTTTGGTAATTTGCAGACTTTTCTGCATGGGTAAATACTGCTTCAGTCTAACAGAAGCCAAACGGACAATATATTTTTAATGACAGAGACCAAACTGATCTGAATTTCAAAGAAAATGCACCTAAGAAAAAAATAAAACAATTAGAAGCAAAAAGTAATAGTATTCACCTCAGGGAATTCTCTTCCAACCTGTGTTATTCCTGGAACAGTTGTAAATATTAGTTGATTATAAAGAAGCATCGGTTAGTCGAGACAAGCTTTTTGTGAATGAAACATTGCTGAAAACATATATGCAACCATTTGTCTATTCATTTAGTAAAGCCTTCTAGATTTTCTCCCTTCCTTGGCTGCTTGCTGGATATAGTTTTAACACTGTTTATTATGTTGGTATTCAAGTTATTAAAATTCCTAAAATACGCGATTTAAGTAGACATTTCTGTTTTACGGATGCTACAATGTCATTTACAGATATGTATCTTCTATATATTTATCCTGGTGTGTAAGTCAACAAATGCTAAATTTCCTTTCCTAGCTCACTAAGATACAACAATCTGTTTGGAGAGGTGCCTGGAGTCCTGCATTTGCTCTGTATGCTATAATGCACACTAATATACATACTTCACTTAAGAATGCTATTTTCATATATACTTTTTTCACTACAGTTCCTTAATGCACTTTTTCCCTGTTGTCCCTCATTAGCACTGGCAAAATATATATAAATGCCATTTTGTAAATTCTTCTTTTAATATTCCATTTTTGCAAATTCATTTTAATTTGTTTTTTCTCCTTGACCAAAAAAGCAGTTATTTACTTGACAGCTAGGTGTTTGCAATATGCCTCAGCAGTACAAAAAAACATTTTTCTTAAACTTTTGTTCACCGCAATTTGAAGAAGCAGAAAATTGCATTTTTGTTTACTGCAACTTTTTTTAGCTGCAACTTACAGTTAAACCATGATTTCATGATGCATGTTGGGTGCAATGCATATTTAAAAATTACTGTAGGAACTTCAGAGAGGGCATGCCAGCCATTATATGCAAATACCAAATAACTGTACTACGACAGCAAGCACTTTTGTCTCAAATAAAATGACAAACAGTTTCATTAGACTATTGGTTTCTTAAAGACAACCATTTAAATGTCTCCCAATTGAAATGTTGACACTTGAAATGCTGACTGCCAAAAAGCCAAAAAACCTGCAGAAGAGCAAATCTTGAAAATCGCTTTTCTTCTTTAAATTTCTTTTTGCAGGGGCAAGCCCTCCACACCTCCCGAACATATATATATATATATATATATATATATATATATATATATATATATATATATATATATATATATATATATATATATATAACAACTTCAAGACCGCTATACCTTGGAGAAAAGGTAATATTCTGAGAAATTGCATCTCGGACTTGGTATATCTAGTCCAATATTTCAGTCATTCGCTCTAAGCATTTTGGGACTTGCTCTAGCAGATCCTAACATTTTAAATAGTTACCCATTTAAATAAATCCAGACTAAGCCACACAATTATATTTGCTCACATTTTAAAAATTCATTCAACATGTGTTTTGTCTACATAACTTGATCAACTAAGCAGATAGTGAACAGGTGTTTAGGACTAAACAGTTGGTGGGGTTGGGGAGTATGACCTTTTCCCAGTATTTTGCGATCTTGGAGTCACTATATATATATATATATATATATATATATATATATATATATATATATATATAAAATTAGCAGAGGGTGCAGGGGAGCTTGACTCCTGCAAAAATAATGTTTTTTCTTTTACTTTTGTGTGTACCAAGGGGAGATGGGATTATAGATATCTTTTCCCTGACTAATAAGAGTTACTCATATATATTGCCCTCTTTATTCTTTGCCTACTTCTGAATCTTCAAATGTACAGAACCAAGATTGTATTAAAGTGCCTTGAAGGTAAGAGTGCTTTGTTTCCAGCTCTTCTGTTTCTCAGTGGGACTTAGTTCTCACACAGGTTAATTGGTCTTATTTGATCTATAGAAAAGAAACCTGCCTAACAAGTCTTTCATACAAAGGGTTGGTCCAGTGTTAGTCCAATTTCCTTCAGACAGTCTGTCAGCCATGTAGAAGTGCCGGACTATTCCAGAAGGCATTTTATTAAAGCAAAGACAAGGTACATTTTCTCTACTTAGGCAACAAAACTTCATTCTCACCTCAGCTCTAAGATTCCTGAGATCGTTTAGATTACTTTAGGCATGTTTAGGCATCTGTACAATATGTGTTTCATCTTTTCTATTAAAATCTATAACATGGCAAATCTTTGGCCCAGCATTGACTGTGTGAATAGTTTATGAGGGGAGTCTTTCATCTCAGGCCTCCAATTAAAATTTTCCCCTCAGCCTGGGACCTAAATTTTGTCAGGCAAAGTAAAAGTTTTTCACTGATCTAGCTGATTCAGTAGACCTTAAGCTCATGTTCTGACAGCCACTGCATAACTCTCAATTGTCCCTGATTTTACCTCATATTTTTGCCCCATCCCATCTTAAAATGTTTGATATTCCGGTTCTGATCTACAGTCAGCCAATAATGTCAAACCAGACACTTGAATTTCATAATTCCTATTCTTCAGAAAAAGCATGCTAATGCAAAACATGTTGTTCTATGAACTTTTAAGGGGAAAAGGGCAATATTTAACAACTTCCCCTAACTCTGAGTCTTTGTTCCCTAACTTTGGCTTTGCACAGAAAGTATAGTTGTGTAAGCTGCACTTTCATATACACTAGATGTTCAGTTTCTTCACTACTGCAGTGGCCTATGGGTTGTAACCTGCCTAGGATGCATCTAGACAGCTTCAAATGGCTTTCAGCACATCCCACACTGTTATTCTGGATGTTTATAGGCTGAACCCATTTTGAAGGGAGCTGTATAAACAGCCAGAGTGACTAAAAATCACCAGGACTTTCTTGCCTCTCTAAAGAAAATGGGGGTACTCATCCTGAACAACCATAAGCAAACAAACAAACCCAATATATATAGATATATGTAGATATCATACACACACACACACACACACACATATATATATATATATATATATATATATATATATATATAAAAACATGTATATATATATATATATATATATATATATATATATATATGATTATATATTATAAAGATAAATATATATATATATATATATATATATATATGTATACACACGTGTGTATCGCCCCACCCTATCTCTCTCTCTACAAATATATATATATGTATATATATATATATATATATAGATATATATATACACACACACACACACACATATATATATATATACATCTATATATACATCTATATATACATCTATATATATATATATATGATATATAAGAGAGAGAGAGATGTATACAGATGTATACATTATATATATATATATATATATATATATAAATGTATACACACAGACACTATATATATATATATATATATATATATATATATATATATATATATATATATATATGGTTCTGCTTTATATCATCAATTTACTATAACGTCGACTCACTTAACAGTGAGAAGACAACATCAAAAATCAAAAGAGGGAACTCCTGGAATGGCAAATTTTGCCTCTGGGAAAATAACCACTGGCCACCACTGACATTAAAAAAAAAATAAACACATTAAGCCCACCAATGTGGGAGGCTTTGTTCCCCACACACCCCATGTGGGGGGCTGTGCCCCCCACACACCCCCTACTTAAATATTCCAACCCCAAGATCACACTACAGTGGAGAAAAGGGCAAAGGCCGTCACTGGCGGCCAACTGGTTATTTTCCCAGAGGTGACATTCACTGTTCCAGATGACATAAAGGGGAACCATATATATATATATATATATATATATATATATATACACACACACACACACACACACACACACACACACACACACACACACACGCACACGCGCACACACCCCAAAGGAGGATATCGCATTGGTGCAGGCAGCTACTGCAGCACTGAAGAATATGAACATCTACTGTTATAGATAACGGCAACTTACACAATTAACTTATTTTCATCTTTCTCACTGCTGCAGTAGTGCTGGGTAGAATACCATATCCTGAAAGAAAGAATAAGGGTCAAGAAGCCCCTGATGAATGGTCATGGCAAGCCAACTCTGGACCTGGAAAAGGATTCCAGCTTGTAGAGCTTTGTAAATATATGGATGGATGACCAAACAGCTGCCTCTAGAACTTCTAGTATCCACCCCTTTCCAGTCTACCATCATAGAAGAAAAAGCTCCAGTAAAATGTACCTTAACACTGCATGGAATAGATTTTCCATGTTAGAAATAACAAAAAAATAAAAAAACACACACACAGCAGAGGACAACCACCTAGAAATAGTCTGTTTAGACACAGGTTGACCTCTCTTAGTCCCAGAATATGAAACAGAGCTGGTTGGCTTTCCTTTTTTTTTTTTTTCAAAGGTTTATTTTACTTTTGTTTCATTATTTTGGTACATTTACAAAAAACATTTTACTGAAACTGGTCAGCATACAGAGACAAATAAGGCCAATAAACATTCACATAACCAACCAAAACATTTAAAGCTTACATTCTTATATGACAGGAGAGACTATACTATTAGAAGATACATGACATTCTTGATTCAAGTAATTCAAACTATCATTACTGGCACAAAATTGAAAAATCAGTAGTTAATAAAGAAGATAATATGAAAACATCACATATACAACTATTTACATATAGTGCTATATTCTGACACTATTATTATTTCTATATTAACACTTTGAAGTAACTATAAAGGAATTGAATTAGTTAAATCCTTTGGAGGGAAGGACTAGCCATAGTACTAGTATAGGAGAGTAGGTGTAAAGCCATTTTATATTACTTCAGGATACAGTCTAAGGTTGTACTCCAGAAGTTAAGGTACTTCATGCGTTTGCTAATATTTTCTGTAGTTAGTTTATGGGATAGAATATACTTGGATGCCATCTTTGTAAAATTTTCCCAGTTTGTTTTAGAACGGTCCAACCATTTCTGTGTTATATAAAGCTTAATTAGCATAAAGAGAGCAATCTGGACTCTCACTTCATTAGTGGAAAGGCCCTTTTGACCCACATGCAATTTCCAGTTTAATCCTAAGTGAGTCCCATAAGCTCTGTGCATATTTACAGTACCACTGTGGGGCAGAAGGGGCAGAGAGGTGAAGTATTTGGAAAGAAGCTGTTAAGACGCTCCGGGGTATAATATGCATTATTATTTACCATTAATTGTGTATATAGCAATTTCTTGAATAGGGCAAACCTGGTTGTATTATTTATTGCTTGGGAGAAGTGAACCTCTGTCAGTTCTGATATTTTTTTCTCCAATACTGTGCAAATGTAATAGAAGATTGAGATTTAATGGTTGAGATAAAGCTGTATGTAATTGATAACATTTTCTTTTTAATTTTTAGACACTTCAGGAGGGATAGGGCAATGTTTATTTCTTCCTGAACCTCATTAGGGAAATTATGGGACCAGATGAAAACCCGGGCTGTGTACTACATGAACTACAATATGAACTGGCACCTCACCTAAGTGTCATGTTTAATCATAGCCTCACCTCAGGTTTCGTGCCGACTGAGTGGTGCACAGCTACAGTTATCCCACTCCACAACGGGGGGATCCACCTTGGATCCCGGAAACTACCGTCCCATCAGTCTGACAAGCCTTATCTGCAAGGCCATGGAGCGTATTATCATGGAACTTATAAACAAAGACATTGGCAACCTTCAAACACTGGACCCCACCCAGTTTGGGTTCGTGAAGGGCCGATCTTGTTTCCTGAACTTGATTGACTTCTTCTAATCAGTCTCCAGAGCCATAGACAAGGGTAAGGTGGTCCACACAGCTTATCTAGACCTTGCCAAGGCCTTTGACACCATCCCCCACTCTGGAATCATAGATAAACTTACTAAGCTGGGCATTAATCCCTACGTCACCCAATGGGTTGCTAACTGGCTTACTGATAGAACCCACACTGTAAACGTCGCCGACTCCAAATCCAGCTCCAGACAAGTGACAAGTGGAGTACCTCAGGGTTCAGTCCTGGGACCGCTCTTGTTTGGCATCTACTTCTCTGAAGTACAGGCCAACACTAAGGGACTCTGGATAACAAAGTTTGCAGATGACTGCAAACTGGGAGCCATTATTGAATCCCGAAATGATGTGGATACTCTACAAAAGGGCCTTACAGAAACAGATGCCTGGTGCAAGAGCCATGGGCTCAAGCTCAATGCCAAGAAATGTATAGTTATCCCCTTTGGGAAAAAACATGTATCCGTGAATTACCATATAGGTGGCAATACACTAAACACCGAAAGTTTGATAAGAGACTTAGGGACACAGGTGGACAGTGGTCTCACCTTCGATAACCACATCACCACAACAGTCAGGAAATCTTTCTATGTGGCACACCTCATCACTAAGGGATTTTCATCCAGAAAAAAGGAGGTCATTGTTCCACTGTACTGATCCCTCATTAGACCCATTATAGAATACAATGCCCCATTTGGTATGTACCTCTCAAGACATCTGCAACAACTGGAAAGGCCACAAAAATACCTCACTAAAAGAATCACAGGCCTAAAGCAGATGCCCTACGCTGACCGCCTTAAAAAACTCCAGCTATACTCTGTCGCATATCGTCTACTCAGAGGTGATCTTTGCTTAACATACAAGGCCATGTCAAACCCACAGCTGTTGGACATGCTACACTTAAAGAAATCCCAATCCCTCAGAGCCACACACTCTAGGGATCTAAACCTTGTCATCACAATAAACAAAACATGCTGGAGGGATAGGTTCCTGACCCAGAGACTCCCCAGACTCTGGAATAGATTGCCCATACATGTCAAGCAGAGTGCCTCTTTGGTCCTCTTCAAAAGGAACATTGACGATTGGATGGGAGAAAGGAAATTCACCCCGGGGATCACGTCAGTCGCCCTGCTAGACAGGGGTCCAGGGAAGTAAATAGTGTGGGAAGAAATAGCCAGGCAATTGTTATGGCTAGGCTTGTATAGGCCCTAGGGCTGATAGCCTAGTACCAACATATGAACCTATGAACCTATTATCCAAAGTAGATACTAACTCTTTGATTTGTCTCAGAATTATTGTATATTTTTAATTAAGTTCAAATTTTATTTTTTATGTCCTTTAGAGAGTTATCCTAAATGGCATAGAAATCCCAGACATTTAAGTTTTTAATTTGGGAAAATTGGTCAAGATTTATCATTGTATTACCCAGTTTTAGATTTGGATTTAAATGAATGGGTTGCAAAAGAATAAGTGTGTTTGTTAGACCTAGTGAAGAGAAGAGCTTCTGGAATTGATTTATTTTATATTTGATTAGTTTATGTAGTTTCATGTCTTTTAACACAGGTTTATTTATGAAAGGTATTGATTTGGAATTTATGTTACACAGCTTTATATGCACATGCCACAGACCAACCCATTGGGGGAAATGAGTAGAGCTAATTGGATTATGGTTTGCAATTAACATGATTCTGTTTGGCGCAAATTATGTCGTAGTATAATCTAAAATCTGGTATTCCCAGTCCCCCTTTATTTTTTGGAAGCATAAATTTTGGTAGGGAGAGTCGTGGGGTCTTAGGAAACCAAATAAATTTAGTTAAAGTTGTGTTTATCTTTTTGAAGAAGTTTAAAGGAATGTTGCTGTTTGTTGCATTAAATTCGTATGATAACCTAGGTAGGATGTTTATTTTTATAATTGCTATTTTAGCTAAAAGGGAATTTCATATTCTTCCAACTGTCTATATCACTTTCGATGTTTGTCCATGATTTGGCAAGATTATTTTGTAAGGAGTTATTATGGTTATGGTCAAAAACTATCCCTAGGTACTTAAAAGTATATTTCAACTTAATCTGGGTTATAGGAAAGAGAGGCTCTTTATGATTGCTTGGGTTAATTGGAAAAATAAGAGATTCTGAAGGGTTAATTTCATAATTTTAAGTTTTCGAGAAGGTTTCGATAGTGTTTTGAATTTTTTTTAAGTCAGTATTAGGTAAGTGGAAATATATGATGAGGTCATCAGCAAAAGCTGAGAATACCAGATCTGTCCCTAAAATATTGGGAATGTGGTGAAATGTCTTTTGTGTTAACTATATAAATAGGGGTTCGATATATATATATATACGTCAAAGAGGTAGGATGAGAGTGGACAGCCCTGTCTTGTTCCATTATTTAATTTTATTTTAGAAGAACATAGTTTATTAATATACAGAGTGGTAAAAGAGGAATTATATAAGATTTTGATTGTATTTATAAAATTAGCTGGAAAGTTAAATTGCTTTAGAGTCAGCAACAAGAATTTATGACTGACTCTATCAAAGGCTTTTGTGGCTTCGAGTGCCATAAGGTAATAGGGAAGTATATGGTTTGCAGAAAGTTGGATGGCTGAATCTAAAGTGAGTGTATTGTCCCAAGTTTGTCTACCCTTTATGAAGCCTGATTGCTGTGCAGAAATGATTGTGTGGAGGACTTTTTTAAGTCTATTTGCTAGAGCCATAGTCATGATTTTATTGTCTGTGTTAATAAGCAAAATTGGTCTGTAGTTAGATGGGTTAGATTTGTCCATATTTGGTTTGTGAATAAAGACAGTTTTAGAATTGTTTAGGTATAGGTCCCTAAATCCAAATTTACTAATATATTCGAAGATTTTAAGAAGAATAGGAGATATTTTAGAAGCAATTTTTTTATAAAAATTAGAAGTGAAGTCATCCGGACCAGGGGCTTTGCTGTTTTTTAGACTTTTAATTGCCTCCATAGTTTCTTCTGTTCTTAAAGGAGCTTCCAGGAATTCAGTTTGGTGTTTTTCAATTTGTTGAAATGAGATACTGGAGAAAAAAATCATTATAGGACTCTGGGTGTATTACATCCTGCGGACCATATAGATTATTGTATATTTTTTTGAAAATGGTCAGAATATCTTGGTTATTTGTATGTAGTTCGTTATTATATTTAATTTGTAGAATGCTAGGGGGGTCTTGATGAATGTTTATGAATCTAGCTAATATTTTGGAGGGTTGTTGGGTCCATTCATAATAGTTAGCAAGGAGTTTCATTTCTCGGAATGAGAGATTTTGTACATGCATTGAGTATAGTTCTTCCTGTTGATTAATTAGTTGGGCTTCTAAATCAGGACTAAAGTTTTCTTGGAGTGATTTTTCAATGTCTTGGATTTTCTGCTAAATTTTAAATTCTTTCTCTCTTGTTAGTTTTTAAAAGTAGGAGGCTTTTTGAATTAGGAGGCCCCTAACTTTAGTTTTCGTGGCCGCCCATAAAATGTCTAGTGGCATATTTGAGGTTAAGAGATTGGCTCTGAGCTCGCCTAGTATATTGTTAATTTCTTTTATTATTTCTTCTTTGTCAAGAAGATTAGGGTTTAGGGACCATGTCTGTAAGGTTTTTTGATTTGGGGTGTTTTTTAAGAGGATACGTTTCAGTGTTATTTTAGAGTGGTCTGATAACAATCTTGGACTGGTTGAGTATATTGTTTTTTCATTTAGAAGAGATTCTGATATCAGAAAAAAATCAATCCTGGACCACGACTTATGGCATGGGGAGTAGAATGTAAACTTATCCCCTTGGTTGAGCTGGTTATTCAAGAAAGCATGATCGGATAGGGAGAATTCTAATACTAGGCCCTCTAAGGCAAGTATTGCTTGTTTATTACATTTATTATTCGTGTTGGATCTGTCATTTAAGGGATCAATAACCATGTTCCAATCTTCCCTCACCACATATTTGTGATTAGGGAATTTTGACAGAAAATTATATACTTGAATTATGAAATCCTGTTGGTTTAAACAAGGCCCATATATATTGAGAAACAGTGTAGGCTTGTAGGATAAATGATTTAGGCAACTAAAATAACACCATCTTCCAATATTGTCCATACCACATTCAATAATTCCCTCTTTAAATGATTTCTTAATCAAAATAGCTACTCCTTTTAAATTAGTTTTACTGCCAGAAGCAATAATTGAGGTTAGCCAGGGTCTCTCTCTATCCTTATTCCAATCCTCATTTAGCAGGTGCGTTTCTTGAAGAAATATATTTGCCTGTGATTGATATATTAGGTGTAGGACTAATTTCTTTTTATTACCATCCTGCAAGCCCTTCACGTTCCATGAATCTATTCCCCCACAGCATTCAATCATGAGAAGAGTAGTCAGCATTGTTAAAAAAGGCTTCGAAAGTCCTTCCCTCATCATGTATCCAAAAAGATTTAAATAGAAATGTGCCATACTTGGTTGTTTTGTAGCTCTTAAAACTCTTAGAACTACCCATGTGCCTAACCACATAGCTACCCAATCTAAGAGAGAGAATAGCCAGATAAGTGATGTCTTGAATAAACCAAACTATTGCAATATAAGCCAGATATGAATAACTAGTAAGTTGATACAATACAAACAAACATATCAACCCTCTATATACATTATGTACAAATAACATTGAGCACAAGATGTGCAACCCCACACACTCAAAACATATCCCTACCGTGCCCCATTTTTGAGCAGATCTTTAGAAACACTTCGTAAACTAAAGCAGTTATAACGTCATATGTCAAGTGTAATCTTCTCTTACTTGGGACTTACTTTTTCTTACCCTATTGGCTATATGTATTTGTATTGCAAACAAGTTAAATTTCTACATATATAACTTCTTAATAGAATTTTCCTTATTTTGAACTACAACAATACTCTGTCCTGAACATGTCATTGCAGTGTTTCTCATTTACAATTACTACTTATTTCAGTCACTGCGGTCTATATAAAGAGTGAAAAGAAGAAGAGAAAAAAAATAGCAATATATTTTTACAAAGATCAGTTTATCTAAGTTGTGTTTTGCAATACTAGCATTTACATTTGGAAGCTAGCTAGTTAACATACTAAACTACATTAACAATTGTAACATCTTGTATAATAGTAACTATGCTACAATAAACTCAGTCTGTAAAAGTTAGAGCAGCTATAGCTTGCCATTAGGTTATGTCATTCCTGCCCTCCAAACCTTGCATTTTCGGTACTTGCATATCAGTCCTTCGATTTCTATGCCTAAACCATGAACCCAATATGAATTCTTAATGTAATGCCTTATTTCTTCATATTTTTAATCCCAAAATAAGAGCTAACTTAAGGAAATTTACCCAGTTCCTAGTCAGGCTTTGCTAGGAGGAAGTAAACAGGGTAGTGCCACTGCTTAATGTGTCCCTCTAGTAACAGGAAGAGGAAAATAGGAACAAGAAATGTAGAATGCGTTTCTGAGCAGGACGATATATGCTGTGACTATCCTTTGCTTAGAATGTTGCACCGGAGCTCTTGGCCTGTTCTTTGGATCCATTACTCTTAAAAACGGATTTATGATGTAGGAATGCAACAAAATCCATGGAGATTCATTACAGGCATTTTTGGAGCTTGTTTTTCATATTTAACTGACATACACAGCATACAGGTAAGCCTTTTCTTGTTTTTAGGCTGTAAATGGGGAAAAACTATTTTTAGAGCTTGGGAAGTTCTCCAAATGTCTTGATAAAGGCAGTTTTCGCTTCTGACTTGTTTTTTATTAAGTATTTATGCTTTTTATTTGTGAATGAGAGCATGCTTGGGTATTTCATTTGGAATTTTATTTTCTTTGAGATGAGAAAAGCACAATAAGGAGCCAGCTGTTGTCTTTCTTGTTTAATAGACATTGGTAAATCCTGTGCAAATGATATGCTGTAACCCTGCCATAAAAGAGTACCTTTTTGTTTTGCTGCTTGAAGGATTGCTTGCACATGTTGGTAGGTCATGATTTTTGCATAGACCTGACGTGGATTATTAGGGTTTTCTGATCTTCGGAGAGCTCTGTGAGCTCTTTCTATCACAATATCCTTGGAAGTAGTGTGATTTTCCAACAGTGTTGTAAAGATACTTTTTAAGGTATCATGAAGTTGAGGTTGTTCATATTTTTCTGGAATTCCTCGTATAAGGATGCTGTTTCTTCTGCTGTGTGCCTCCAAGTCTGTAATTTTTTGCTGCATTTCTTCTAGGACAGATTTATTATTTATTAGTTGTTTTTAGAGTTCTTCTATTTTTATTTAATTTGCTTTAGATTTGGCTTTGGCATGTTCTAGGCGAGACACAATTTGTTCCAGTGAAGTTCCAAATTTTGTCATTTGATCTGAAAAGTTTTGGATGGCGGACTGTATGGGCATTAAAACTGATTTCAGATCATCCATGGAGTAGGCCCCCTCAGGCTTTGCTTTAGAAGTGAATTTCACAGTTTCTTGTTGTTTCTGAGTACGCTGCTTTTTGGAAAAGCAAAAGAAGTCGTGATAGTTTGGTTTAGTTGTTTGTGAGTTCATTTGATCTTGGTTGTTAGGCATATTAAGGTGGATTTTTAAGAGCAGTACTTTGTTGAAAACTGTATTGCAGTTAATAGAAGGCCTCAGGCTACCATGCGGTCTGCTGCAGCAGTATACAGGATTCAAAATAATAAGTTAGTGGGATATACACCAGAAAACTTTTCCCAAATCCTTAACCAGAAGCTTAATTGAAGCTATTCTTGTCCGTGCTGGTCAGATATTGGTGTTTGACAAGACTTGATTACAAAGATTCAGTCTGATATTTAAGGTGCTGTAGGGATAGAGTGTTTACCAGTCGTCCACCATCTTGGAATCCTGGTTGGCTTTCCTAAAAGACTTAATTCTATCAGGGTATTATCTGAGTTGCCCATGAACATCCAGAGTGTGTAGAATCTTTTCTCTCTTGTTGTTTGCATTCTGGAAAGAAAACAGGGAAAAAAGAAGTTATGTACTCACCATAACGTTCCATCTGAGTAGTTCTACTTAATTTGTCTTCAACCTGTGGGATACCTGATCTGTATCGGATCTGAGCCAGCAACCTTACTAGCATCTGCTCTGAGCTCCAAGCTCCTCCCTTTCCCATAATACACCTCCACTACCTTCCAACCCCCAGATCACGTTTGCTGAATCTTATACTGATAACCCAACCTGAAAAAATACTTGTGACCTATAACTGCAGCCAGTAGGCTGTTCATATGCCAAGGTCTGGGGAAAGGAGGGAGGGACGGCTGAAGACAAATGAAGTGGAACTACTCAGATGGAACATTATGGTGAGTAAATAACTTCTTTATCTGAAGTAGTTTACTTCATTTGGTCTTCAATCTGTGGGACAGAGTCCCCAGCTACTAAGCTCCTAGGTGGCCCTCATAGAAGGATATTCCAGAGCACCGCGGAAAAAAGGATGCTCTCCTTCTGCAAGTCAAATCCAATTTGTAATGAGAAATAAATGTATGAGATGAGGACCAAGTAGCTGCGTAACAAATATCATCCAAAGAGACTCTAGACCAAAAGGCTGGAGATGTAGCCATGGATCTAACTGAATGAGCTCTCACCTGACCCAGAGGAGACATGCCTCTGTCTTTATAGACCTGAAGGATGCATGAAGAAATCCATCTAGCAATAGTGACCTTGGAGATAGGTTTCCCCAAAAAAGGTTTATAGAAGGATACAATTGATCAGATTTATGGAAATTTTAGGTCCTGTGTAAATAGAATCGTAACTGTCTATGAACATCCAGCAGGTGGAGTTTGTATTCCATCTTGTTAGCAAAATTAGGAAAGAACACAGGTAAATTGATGGTCTGATTGATATTAGCTGGTGATGCCACCTTAGGAAGAAAGGATGGATTGGTCCGAAGGGAAGCCCTACCTTTGTGAAATATCATATAAGAAACTTTGACAGACATGGCCTGCAGTTCTGAAACCCTTTTGGCAGAGGTAATAGCTAGCAGAAATGCTGTTTTCCAAGATAAATATTTTATATCTGTGGTTGCAGCAGGTTCGAAAGGCGGAGCAACCAAAGCTTGAAAAACCATAGTAAGGTCTCATGGGAAAACAGGATCCTTGACCAGGGGGTGTAACAGAAAAGTGCCTTTAATAAAGGCTTTACACAGTCTGGAGGAGGCTAGAGAGGCAGAATTCTCACCCACATGAAAATGAGAAATGGCAGCCAACTGAACCTTGACAGCAGAAGAACTAGCTCTGTGTTGAAAAATATCAGCTAGAAAATCAAGAATGGCGGAAACAGGAGCCGAGATGGGATCTAAACTCCTTTGAGAGGCCCAAAAGGAAAAACATTTCCACTTGCTGCGATAAATCTTCCTGGTAGAAGACTTATGAGCAGCCACCAAAATAGACCTAACTGAGGAGGATAATCCAGCAGTCCTAGCAGTCAAGGGAACTGGAGCAGCCAAGCTGTGAGCTTCAAACTGTCCAGATTCGGATGAGGAACCCCCAAAGGGCGTGAAATCAGATCCTGAATGGGATCCAAGATCCAAGGCGGAGCCAGAAGGTGAGACCAAAGGAAGGGAAACCATACTTGTCGAGGCCAAAATGGGGCAATGAGGATCACGTTGCTCCCCCAGTCAACAAGCTTTCTGTAGAAACCTCGGAATAAGAGGTACTGGAGGGTAAGCATACAGAAGACCAGGAGGCTAAGCATGGACTAGAGTATCTCTGGGGGACTCCCCCGGCAGGGGGTTCAGAGTGAAAAATTCGCTGCACTTCGCGTTGGAAGGAGATGCAAAGAGATCGCAGCAAGGCTGACCCCACTCGCGGAAGATCTGTTCTGCTACTGAAAGATTCAGAGACCACTTGTATTGCATCAAAATAGTCCTAACCTGTCCGCTAGGATGCTGGACTGTCCCAGAATGTGTGTTGCGATAAGAAAATGACCGGTGGAGATCACCCATTTCCACAATCTCATGGCATCATGACAAAGGGTGTAAGATCTGGTCCCTCCCTGTTTGTTGATATACCAGACCATTGACATGTTGTCTGACTGAACTGCAGTTGTTCCCAGAGGAAGAAAAGCATGAAGGGCCTGCAACACTAAAAGGACCACCCTCATCTCTGGAACATTTATGTGCAAGTTGGTCTCTACCAGGGACCACAGACCTTGGACTGTCCTGCCCGAACAATGCCCCACCACCCAAGTTGGGAGGTGTCCATTGTCACTGTGGCTTGGGCCGGGCTGAAACAAAGGATTGTCCCTCCAAAATGTCCAGAGAACACATCCACCATATTAGGGACGACCGACAGACTTGAATGAGTTGTATTGGATACGACAATGGAAGTTCCAACAGGGACTATTGTACAGCTAGAATCCACTGTAGAATTCTCATATGTAACTGGGCACATGGGAGAAGCATTATGGTCACCGCCATTGAACCTAAGGCCCTCAACACTGATTCCACCATTGGGAGATGAGAATGGTAGATTAGAGAGACATGCATCCTCAGGTTTTGTAGTCTCTCCAAGGTCAGGAAGATTTTGCACTGTAACGTATCTATCCCTGTGCCAATGTAGTCTATCACCTGTACAGGATCTAGGAGTGATTTGGATGTGTTGATTGTGATCCCCAAATGCAGGGCTAGGATCAAGAAATAATCCCTGGTTTGGGAGAGTAGACGCCTGGTGGGAGCAATGAAGAGCCAATCGTCCAGGTACAGATAGACCTGAATCTCCTGAAGCCTCAGGTGAGCCGCTACCACCGCCATCACTTTGGTGAACACCCTGGGGGCAGTGGTGAGACCAAAAGGTTGGGCTCGAAAGTGGTAATGATTGACTCCTAGCCATAAGTGGTGGAACCTCCTGGAGCTTCTGTGCACTTTTATGTGATAGTAAGGTAGGTCTAACAAGCACATCCAGTCCTTCTCTTGCAGGTATGGCATGATGGACTGTAGTGTGACCATTTGGAACTTCTCTTTGGCAACTGACAGGTTCAGTGTAGAAAGGTCCAGAATGGGCCTTGAGTCCCCCATTTTCTTTGGCACCAAAAAGAACCTGGAGTAGAAGCCCGATCCGGACTGATCTGGGGGGACGGTTCTGATGGCTCGTTTTTCTAGCAGCTTGGAAATTTCCTGTGCTGCTGCCTCCCTTTGCGTGAGTGGTATGTCTGGGAGGTGTTTGGGAGATTTGGGGGGACCCACAAAGGGGATAGAGTATTCTCTGGATATGATCTGATGCACCCAGCGGTCTGATGTTATGGACTCCCATGCTGCCAGGTGCAAGGACAATTGTCCCTCGACTGCCAACAGAGTAAAGCAGTCGGGCCACCCCTCAGGGTTGTTGTCCAGGTCTGTCCAAGAAAGGTTCTCGAGACCCAAAATTCCTTAGACCCCCTCTGCCTCTGGGCTGGCGTCCACTCTGTCCCCCACACCTCTGGGGGAAGAAGAACCCTGAGTGCCCTGGGAATACTGTGACTTCCGGAACCACATCTTCTTTTGCCCTCTCTGGTTCCGGGAAAAGGACCTTTGAGGTTTCGAGAAGCAGATCTCGATGGCAGACAGTGTCTTCATGTCCTTCTCACTCTGGACTAACGTCTCTTTAAAGGTCTTACCAAAAAGAGTAGAACAGTCATAAGGGGCATTGGCAAAGGACACCTTGAAAGGTTCTGAAAATTGACATAATTTGAGCCAGGCATTGCACCTCGTGGACACGCCGGACCCAGCCGCCCTAGTCTCTCCTTCAGTAGCATGTAAAAGGAGTCACATGGATGTGTTGGAGAATGCTTTCAAAGTGGCCATCCTCGTGGAGAATGAGTCCCTGTCCTCCTGCGACATGGACTTAGGAGGAGACTCCACCATCTCCTTTACCAGGTCGGGTTGGAGTCTTATGACATGGGCTAGGTAGTTCAGCACCCTAATGGAAAAGGTAGCTGAAGGGTAAACCTGCTTTCCTAGGCAGTCCATCATCCGCAACTCTCGGTCAGGAGGATGAACCGAGTAACTCTCTTGGGCTGGTTCATTCTTTGTGGCTGCTGCTACCACCATAGTGTCTATGGGGGAGCCCTTGTTCCATGCTGGCCTATCAGACGGTGGACTCAAAATCTTGTCAGGCCTTTTGGGAATTGGTTCCATGATGTCCGTCTCCTTCCATGCCCGCGAGGTGACCAGGTGCACCAAGGGATCTGTGGGAGGGGACACCCAGGAAGTAGATGGGCCCATGTCAAAAGCCTCCAGGAACACGGACTCGTCAGAAGAAGGTTTGGGGGCAGACCAACCTCCCCGTTGGCGAAGGATTTCCATGATTTCTCCAAAGGAGACATCCTGGAGAGGTGACCTGGGGGAACCTTCCCCATCATCCAAGTCCATATCCTAGGTGAGGGACTCAGGGGAGTCCAAGTGCCTCCTCTTGTACGTATGGTTGTGAGGCACCTCTCTGGTGGGGCTTTGTGGGGGGAACTCACAAGCCACTTGCTCCTCAGGGGGAACCGTCTGGGGTTCCTCGAGCATGGGCTGTCCCACTGGTAAAATGATGGGAATCGTGGAGAGAGTCGAGGGGGTCGGGGCAGAGTCCGAGGGGACAGTCAGGGGTCTTGATCCAGCAGAGAGAACCCTTTCTACTATGTCAAATGCTGAGGGAGAACAAACCTCCTGTGGAACCAATAAGGAGGCTAGTCTCCCTGGATCTGATGAGAGAATCGCAGCTGGACCTGAAGTGGACGGAGCTCCAAGGGAGGGAACTTGGCCCGATAAAGGCAGAGCCTATTGAAAAAGTTCCACTCCCTCGGATACCACACCCAAGCTCCGGCTCGAGAGTGGCTGAGATCTGAGCTGGTCGGATCCGACACGCTCCAGGCAGCTGTCGGCTTTGAGGAAGCAGGTACCTTCGGTGCCAACTCCCTGACTAAAGCCATTCTCGGATCTGAAAACTCCAAACCTAGTGGATGGATCAGAGAAGGAGAAATCGGTTGGAAAAAAGGAAGTGAGCTCCCCCCTCCTGAAGAGGAGGGGGGCTGGCAAGACCCCCATCTGGATCTGAGTACGAATGAACCTCCTCATCATTTTATCCATGTCAACTTCAGATAAAGACCAGATGGACCTTGACGAGGCCACGGACTCCGACCTTGTGGGTCGGGGTATCAAGGCCCTAGCTGCAGAGCATGTCTCCTCCGGCTCCGGGGAAAACCTTGGAGATCGGAGCCAAGGGGAGTCACAGATCCTAATTGTCTTGACTGGTGAAGGGAGGTCCGAAGATCTCTTGTGTTTCTCTCTCGACTTCGACTCTCTCTCCTTCTCTCTGCTCCTTTTCTACTCTGCTTCCACAGGCTTTGGCACGGGAGGTTGAGTCCCTGTCTGGGAGGGAGGAGAAGCCAGGGGAAGAGTAGAAGGAGAAGTGGCCACAGCAGCCACTGTGACCAAAGCCGATGACGAGGCAACTGCTTCAGAAGAGGCAAGAAGGCCTTTCAGGACCAACTTGGTCTTCCTCTCTTTGATGGCGACAGGTTAAAACCTGCGCATATAGTACAGTCTGTACTAAGATGGGCCACGCCCAAGCACATAACACAAAGAGTGTGGCCATCCGCTGGGTATGACTTATGGCCACACTCAGTGCATCTTTTAGACATCGGCTTATTAGCCATAGTATCAGTGGAAAAGACAACAGAAAACATTATTTTTTCCTCAGTGAAACACCCACTCACTACACTCACACACAGAACTTACTGAGGGGTGAGGGGAAGCAAACACACAAACTAACTACTCTAAAACTAAGCTAACAACTCTAAAATTAGAAAACTCGACACACCAAACGAAGGGAGGAGAAAGGGGCACCTACACTATCACTAACCTAAAGTTAAAAGAGAAAAAAGAGACTTTCTAAGAGTTTTACACCCATTTACATCCTGGAGCTCTGGCGATCACGATGCTTCAAATGAGATCTGGGGGTTGGAAGGTAGTGGAGGTGTATTATGTGTAAGGAGAGGAGCTTGGAGCTCGGAGCAGATGCTAGTAAGGTTGCCATCTCGGATCCATTACGGATCCTGTATCCCACAGGTTGAAGACCAAATTAAGTAAAATACTTCAGATCTGATGGTTTGATTCAACATAAACTCTGAAAGAAACTTGGGTATAAAAGAGGGGTTTGTGTGCAGAGTGACCCTATCTTTATGGGAAAAAAAACAGATAGGATTCTCCCACAATGACAGCTTGCAACTCACACACTTTTTTTTGCAGATGCCAGAACAATAGGAAGAGCAGTTTTCAAGATAATGAACCTTAAAATCAGCCTGACAGTTAGGTTCAAAGGCTGACACAATCAGTTTTTCTAATAAAGTTGAGATCCCAAGGAGGATTAACCTGTCTACGAGGAGATCTCAGGTGTAAAACTTATTTCAGGAATTGTTTAACAATAAAGAGAGAACAAAGATGGAGATCCATGTACAGACATGTAGAAACAGCCACAACATGCACCTTTACAGATGCATAAGACAGACCAAAAGATAGTAATTCAAACAAATATTTAAGCACCATTGGTACAAAATCCTTGATGAATCTCCAGTTATTGGCTAAGCAACAACTAGAAAATCTCTTTCACTTGCCACTATATGATTTTCCAGTAGCAGGCTTTCTTTCTTCATTACCTGCTGCATATCTTCATGAAAGACATGCCTAAAAGGTATCAAACTCGAATAATCCAGGCAGTTAGTTGCAGTTGTTTGATGTCTGAGTGAGCAGATACAGTCTGTGAGGAAGCTTGTGGTAATTGCCCCTGTCCAATTCCATTAGAAGTCAAGAACCAATTTACCCAGGGGTAGAAGGGAGTCAACACAATGGTTTCGGAGAGTCTTTCTGAATCTTCAGAACTACTCTGGAAATCATTTGAAAGAAAGGAAATGCATAAAGGAACATCCCTGACCAGTGGAGTGGGTACTTTTCCATTATCAGAGCAACACTTCTAATAAGCGGTTTGAGCCCTTGGAATCTTAGCAAGCGCTCGCAGTTGCTGCTTTGATTTGGACTTTATATCATGCTGTAATCTTTTTTTTTTTTAATATGCTGTGTTGCTACTGTTCCCCAAACAAACCGCACCTTGTTCTACGGAATATTTATTAACACAGTTGTGAACAAAATGAAGGACACACCTACAGAAGAGTGTTACTAGATACCTCCAACCCAACTGGGATGCACAACATTGTGTGGGAGAAGTACACAGGAAATAATAACTAAATTAACAATCACTTTTTATTTCTTATTCGCTACTGGCATAATTATCAATGATCGCTTGTTCAGGAAAGCAAACACTGCAGGAAACTGTCTGACAAAGGAAAAAAAAATACGGAGTTATTTCCTGTTGTGTGTGTGTGTTACAGTGAGTGCTACGTGAAATCAGCACGTCAGGCACGAAAAAACTGCAGGAAACTGTCCGACAAGGGAAAAATAAAAAAAAAAAATTAAAAAAAAAGGAATTTATTTCGTGTCATGTCATGTGTGTGTGTTACAGTTAGTGCTGCGTGAAACCAGCTTGTCAGGCACATCAAAGCCAGACAGCACATTAGAGAAGCCTCTGGCTCTTTTCAGTAATTCACAGTGACTGAAGTCGAGTATTTTGCTTCCCCCTGGACAGATGTTTGAACAAGGGTTCACAGACTAGCTAGGATATGACAACTCCTTAAAACAATCTTACGTTTTCACCTTCTAATTATAAAGTACTTTTTAAATACTGTTTCAAGAATCTCTTACATCAGAGTAAAAATGTAGATCTACGTAATATATTCACAAGAATGGCATCAAAATCAGATGAGCGTGCTAAGATTCCAAGCTCTAAAAGTGCTTATTAGAAGTGTTGTCCCGATAACGGAAAAGTACTGTGGAGTGAAAGAGCATTTGTTTTCTAGGCTTGCTTTCAGGGTGTCTTGGAACACAATCTTTTTAGTTGTCTGCTTTGAAAGGAAACAAACAGAACTACTTGAAGTATTCCTCATACTTGGATCAATTCCCTGAGTTTCTACTCATGAGGGTCTGCCCAGAATCTGCTTAGTTTGTCCATCACTATGTCCTGCACCGATGGTATTTAAAAAGCTTCAAGAGTTAAAGAGTGCTGTAAAGCTAATTCCCAAGCTATTACTGAGAGCTGGCACAGGGGGTATGACTTAGCGCCTCCCCCTGTTTGTCAATGTACCACATTACCATGGTATTATCTGTCAAGATCTGTAAGGAACCTTGGGCCCACAGACCATCACTACCAACATTTCTTTTACACTGATGTGCTTTGATCCCTCTGAAATGTCCCACAGTCCTTACACTTTTACCCCCATTGAAATTGCTCTGCAAGCTAAACCCGAGGAAATGGTCAGTACAGATTGTGTTGGAGTGGGTGGAGAAGAAGGGAAACCTGGACTGTAAGCCACCTGATCCCTCCACCAATGCAGTTCTGACTAGATAAAGCCCAAAAATGGAATCTGAAACTCCACAGGATGAGAATGTTGGGTCCACATAATTTTGAGGTATCACTGAACATTTCTCATGTGTAACCTGGCAGAGGGAATCATGAGACTTATAAGAATCATAGAAGCCATCAAGCCTAATATCCTGAGGAATTATCTGGCTGTAGCTTGAGACTTTGTTGGGAAATCCAAAAACTTCCACATACAAAACCATCTTCTTCAAGTCCTTTTTAGACAGTGTCCATTAAACAACATAAAAATACAATCCTGTGTGACAGAGTAAGGGAGGATTTTTGCATAATTATCTTGAATCCCGGCAACTCTATGAGGGAAGATACCTTTGTTAAGGACTCTTGCAAGATAGAATAAACTCTGAGCAAAGTCGTCTAAATAAGAAAAAATGTAGATGCCCTACAACTGCAGTGTGCCACTGCTAGGGCTAGACACTTTGTAAACACTCTTGATGCAGTGGAAGGCCCGAAGGGTAATGCAGTAAACTGATAATTTGAACTAGACACCCAAAATCTTAGAAATCTCTTACAGTTTCTTGTTATTGGAATGTGAGAAGAAGTAGAAGGAATGTTATATTAAGAATCTTTGAGATCAAATCTTAACATAAAGCTCTGATCTGGGAAACAACCAAAAACTGCTGGAAGAGTCAGCATCTTAAACTTTAGAATCTTTCCAAAAAAATGAGAAAAGAGATCCAAAACTGGCCTACAAAAGTGATGCTTCTTTGGAACCAGAAACATTCTGGAATAAATGCCCATTTTTAATTGCTCTGCATGAACATGCTCTATGATTCCTGTCTCTAACATATGTAGGAGCACTGGATCAAACACATTTGTTTGATATGGAGGATGAGGTGGGAATCTACTGATAGGAGGGGGGTTCTATCCACTATTACCTGTAACCCCCCCCCCAAAAAAATCACCTTCAAAACTTATTTGTTTGAAAGAATAAACTACCAAAATGGAGCATTTGGGGTTATTTTTTTGTGAAAATCAAAGAGATGCTGAGGCAGGAGAAGGGGAGGGAATGACCTGGATTCTGCTATAGTCATTCAGAGGAGGGCAACAGACCTTTTTCTGGAAAAACAGCTTTCTTTTTGGAATTTTTATTAGTCCTCACTTACCATCTCTTCTTAGGTGTCTGTCAGTTAGCAGGAGGCAACACTTGCTTGTTTTGTTGTTCAAAGTAGCAAATGATTTAGGAAATAACTTACTGACTTGAAAAATCCTAGAAACTCCCTGCATTAGTTAACGTCTACCCCCATTGTCTGTGCACTTGCAGAACATACGGCCCAAATACAATTTCTCAGTCTATAGGAGAGTTTAGGACTTCTGACTTAAAGTAATCTGAAAACTTCTGGAAAAATCTTCTGAAGACTATGGCAGAAGCAGAAGATCTATAAATGGTATGTGCCAATCATACATACTTTTAAATGCAAGTTTAAGCACTTGAGATAAATTAGCCACAATCAGGTTCAAATCTATTCATTCACAACCCCTTTTCCCATTTTTGAACATGGGGTTAAAGTGTCACTTCAACACTGACAATCATCTAGAGCCAAGGTTTACACCTTGAGAAAAATAAATTTGTAAACTAGTTTATACAATTTTCCTGCCTTTCTATGTACCGTTACAAACATCCTCCAAGCCTAGCAAATTAGGAGGAATGGGTGCAATATGTGATACAGTGGCACAGCAAGAGGTTCCCCAGTTTAACTCTCAGCTAGGGTGCCTTCTGTACGGAGTCCGCATGTCCCCCTGTATTCGCGTGGGTTTCCTCCAGGTCCTCAGCTTTCTTCCCACATTCCAAAGACATGAAGCAGGTGCACTGGATACTCTAAAATGGCCACAGGTATGAGTGTGGTGTGGAAGTAGTACCACAGCAGAGTTGTTATAATAAATTATAATATCTGTCCAACATGGGGAAGCATTCACCTGTTCCTACACAAATACACCATTCACTCTGGAAACAATCTTAGAAAAGACAAAAGCCTCCAAATGTTAAATTTCCAACTCACTATTTAAAGAATCAGTCATGAGCTACAGACACCTGAGATGAAACTATCCTCTCTTAGAACCCTAGCAATGGAGGAATAAGCAACAGCATGAGACACTTGATACCCATGGTTAAAATCCTTCATCAAACTTCTTGTTAAGTTAACGGCATCATTTTAGCAACAGAAACCATGTCCTTAGTGTTATAATGGTTAAGTTTCCGTTTCTTTTTCCTAGGAACATATAAGGATGAAGACTGAGAAGGGGAAAACAAATCCTACACAAGATGTCTCTTCCTGGCCACTTTTTCACAGCTGAACTTTATTTGGGGTTAATCAGAGTCTCTTTAATTGGTGGCAGGTGTGTACCCAAGAAGACTAAATGTTGTAATTAAATCAAAAGGTGCCTCAACAAAGTATTAGTTTAAGGGTGTGCACACTTATGCAACCAGCTTGTTGTACGTTATTTTTTATATTTTTTCCCCTAACAGATTTTTTTGTTTTTCAATTGAATTATACAGGTTATAGGTCACATTAAAGGTGGGAAAAGTTTTGAAATTATTTACTGTGGTCTCATTTTTTATATCACAAAAACCTGGCATTTTAACAGGGGTGTGTACACTTTTTATATCCACTGTAGTTGACCATGCCACGAAAACTTTGTAGAGTTTGAATATTATCTGGTGCTGACATGTCAAGAATAGCTGTTTGCTTAGACAGGTCTGGTCAAAATTCAAAAGTAAAAGCACAAAAAGTACATTAAAATCCTGTCAGAGCTCTAAGGCCTTCACAGAAAGCACATTGAGGGAAAACAAGAAATGAAGAAAAGATATCATGAAGTGTTCTCAAACACCAAACATAAAACATATTTATAGCCTTGAAATACACTTCATGCTGTTTAAATATAACACCTTCAAGCAAAATATCTTCAGCAGTAAAACAATGAAGGCAAGTAATCATGAAGTGCACACAAGAACCAAAACATTCAAATATAGGCTACTGGCCCTGAGGCCCTTACAAGCCTAGTCAAGAATTTAGTCCATGTTCCAACAAGTCAGCATCCTATGCCACTATCCACCAGGGACACAGGTGGAATCTCAGGGGTGTATTTTCTGTTCCCCATCCAGTTATCCAGGTTGCGCTTAAAAAAGGTTAATGAGGAACTCTGCTTGACATGGAGAGGGAGTCTACTCCACAAAAGGGAGAGTCTCTGGGACACAAATCCGTCCTGCCAACAAGTCCTATTGATGTCACAGATCAGGTTGTGGTTGTGCATGTGGGTTACTCGAGTGGAGCTTGACATGCGGATATGAAGCAGTCCTATCAAGGTGGGGGTCTGAGATTGCTTTGTATGCCAGACAGAGGTCACCTCTGAGGAGTCTGTAGGAGACTGAGTAGATAGAGGGACAGGGCCTTTAGCCTATCTGTGTAGGGTAGATGTTTGAGGCCCTGGATTCTCCTGGTGAGGAACCTCTGTAGTCTCTCCAGCTGCTGCATGTGCTTTGTGAGGTACATGCCGAAAGAGGCAGTGTATTCAGTAATGGGTCTTATAAGGGAAAAATACAGGGATGCTATGACCACCTTGTCCCTAGATGAGATACCCTTACTAATGAGGTGGGCCATGTATAAAGCTTTCAGTACAACCGAGGCAATATGGTGGTCAAAAGTCAGTTTGCTATCAACCTGGATGCCCAAGTCCCTCACAACTGACTGCGTGCTTAGGGCTTTATTATTAATGTGATAATTTGTGGTGATCTCACTCTCCTTAAAGGGGATGATGATGCATTTTTTGGCATTCTGTTTGAGGCTATGTTTCTGGCACCAGTCATTTGTTTGGGTGAGACCCTCTTGCAGGATGTCCACATCACTAGGGGAATTGATGACAGCACCCAGCTTGCAGTCATCTGCAAACATGGTCAGCTGTAGCCCACTGGTTTTGGCCTACACCTCAGAAAAGTATATCCCAAACAGCAGAGGCCCCAAGATCGATCCCTGGGGTACACCACTCGTTATGAGTCTACTGTTTGAGGTGGCTTTCCTTATTTTGATTAGATGGTCCTATCAGTGAGCCAGTTTGCTACCCATCTGGTAATATATGGAGTGATGCCTAGTTGATGCCTATTATACCTGAGTGAGGAACAGTATCGAAGGCTTTGGTCAGGTCAAGGTAGGCAGCGTGACCGTCTTTCCCATTATAAAACTGCCAAAATTCTTCAGAAAATAGAAAATATATTAAATTATTTTCTGTGTGAAAGGGTTACCCTATGGGGCCATATCTGTTAGAAATGAAGTAAAACAATAAAAACGGAAGAATCAGATTATTAGTATTTTAAATCACAAATCCTGAAACTAAGAAAAAACTTCAGATATTGAGAAAATATTGCCAATTTTTAAATCTGACCATGAAGTTTTAAATAAAATAGAAAATACAGACAGTAGTATCTTCAAAAAACATAAAAAAGAAACCTGGTGGTTTTCAAATAATCTTTTTAAACAAACTTATGTCAGTGGCAGAAATTAGGGATGTAATAAAAAATGGCAAAATTCCAGGCATAGCTGGGTTACCAGCTGACATTTACAAACTTCTTCCCCATAAAATTATATCTTTTTTAAACACCTTTATTGAGTTATCACTTGTGGTATAGGCAAACTTACATTTATATAAAAGTAACCAAATTGTATTAACAAGTTCACATTTAAAACATTACACATTACATAAATAGTTATATATCATATCATCAAAGCAGCACGACATAAATTGTTCAATTGTTCAATAACTGCCTTCTCTTAAATCTCATTCCTCTCAGAAAACATGTTTTTTTCTGCATATATTGCTCCCACGATTTTCATTTTTTCTGTGCAATTTACTCCTACCTTTTTCTAAAGATCCCACTTCCTGTTCTTTTATCTCTATTACAATATTCACTAGTTTAAGTATAGTTCTTTGAGATTATAATTTAAATTTTCTAGCAACTGCTTTTTTGGCAGCCACCAGAATTAAACTTAACAAGACCTTATTATGTCTAGGCAATTAAGCTCCTGTATCCTACCTCAAAAAAATTCCTTAGTTGCACTTAATTACACATTTGTTCGCCCAGTATTCTTGGCAAAGTACTTTGTAGAAAATTTTTTAAGTTTGCCAAAACACTACACTGCAAGAACATATGCTCCCAGGTACCACTTTCTTCCCCATTACACCTTCAACATTTGTCATCTACCTAAGGAAAAATTCTTTGGAGTCTGCTTAGGGTAAAAAAGTATCTACGTAAACACATTTAGGTAAACCTCTTAGATTCTGATACATATTTGTAAGTCATACACACATCCTCCCATTGTTCTTTGTTAATTGAATACCTGATTTCTATTCACAATTTTCTTCATTAATTTTACATACTGAAAAAACTTGGAATTGTCTCAGAATGTTCCACAACACTAAGATGTCCTTTTCTGGTTCTGTTAAGTACAAAATAATGTCATCAGCAAATAAAGACAACCTTTCTTGAACACCATACCAATTATATCCTTGAATTTCTGAGCCCCTTATTTTCTTTGCCAGTGGTTTTAAATATAATGCAAACAACAAAGGGGAAAGAGGACACCCCTACCTGGTTTCCTTACTCAGACACAACCTTCTAGATTAAAAGACCTACATTTTGCTTGTGACATAAACAGAATAGTATTGGAGAGACAGATATGTTTCTCAGAGAATTCCCATTCTCTGGAACAGGCTACCCATCCATGTGGAGCAGAGTTCCTTCCTATCCCTTTTTAAGCGTAACTTGGACCAAAGGATGGGTAATCAGAAATTCACCCCTGGTCTAGCACCTATGTCTCCGCACAAACTGTAACTAAAAAAACTATGAAAATGCCAAGTCAGAATAAGAACACAGACTACTAATGACTCACAAGAATATAATAAAATGAGATAGGTGCTTTTGTTCTTTTATTTTCAATAGAACTTCATATGATTTTTTAACTATATGAAATAAAAAAACATCCTAATCACATGATCAGATTATACCAATTGGGTTTAACTTACAATTTAAACACATATTAACCATATATTTTATATTTCATTGTCACTTAAGTATTTTATAAATAGGTATTTCAAATCACAGGATGATGCAGGTTCAAAGGGGGGGGGGTAAAATGATCCGTGAAAGCACAAAATTCAGATTCCATAGAGCAGCTGGGGTTCTAATAGGTGGTCTCAAGTGAATAGTACCTTTAAGGAAGGCTTTACACAGCCTGTGTGACATGATGGGGGGGGGGTCTCTTGATCGCCAATATGAAAATTAGAAATTGCTGCCAACTGAACCCTAAGGGTTGCCGCAACTGCTCCTTCATGAAAACATTTAGTCAGAAACTCTAAAATGGATGAAATCGAAGCCATATATGGGTCAACATTATTTTTTGATGCCCATATGGAAAATCTTTTCCACTTGCTAAGGTATAGTTTCCTGGTAGAAGATTTATGAGAAGAGATTAGGATGTTCTGTGCTGCGGGTGACAAATTGTGGAACCTGGCTATTCGTGGAGCAGCCAAGCTGGCAACTTTAGAGTATGAAGTACAGGATGAAGAGCCCCTGATAAATGCATCAGAAGATCTAGAACTGGGTCCAGAATACATGGTTCTTCTAGTAGATTAGGCTGAAGAAAGGGGAACAAAATTTGATGAGGCCAGTAAAGGGCTATTAGAATAATGGTCCTTCCCATAGTGCTGGCTTTCTGTAGTAATTTGGGTATCAGTAGAAATGGGGGAAAAGCACTGACTAGTTCTGGCTGCTCCTCCTCATTCCCCAGCTTGGTTCTACCTGCTCTGTTTCCCCTACGGGCTCACTCCGCTCCCCTTCCCTACCCCCAAATTCCACCCACCCCCAACACTTCTATACTTATACCCAACATATCACACCCACTTCCCCATACCCAATCAGTTTATCCAACCCCACCCATAATCATTCTACCTCTCCCAGTCCATCCCACACATATACCTCCCCATCCTCTCACCACTAAATCCTAATTCTCAAACACAGCTCACCCCAACATCTCTAATAACTAAAGCTACCATCAACTAAATACCCAAACCAATACACCATGCCTACGAAACCAGCCACATTTTTAAGTCTAATACTAACTCTCATGATCTTATCCTTCTTCAACTATCTCACTAGACCTCTCTATGCTAACCACTTTCCCCATTCCACTCTACTATCTCAGCCCAAATACATCATGCACACTCCCTAGCCTGCATTTCCCCCACTCTCTGCTCCATGAACAAGACTTTACTCTTCCCCTATAAACTTATAGCTAACCATAAAAACTCCACACCCTTCTATACTAGCTCTATCTCATTACAAATTACCACCCACAAACTTTATACTAAGCAACTTAAACTACCTCCTCTCACATATTCGTAAACCTATCTCTATCCTTCTCTCTACAGACATACACCCAAACCTCGGCCCATCCCCCCACACAACCCAAACTCCCCATCCCACCCACCATACTCACCCAGTAAATCCCTCCATTTCACAGCCCTGAATGCCCAGAGCATCTGTAATAAAATCCCCAACCCTCATGACTGGCTCATCCATAATCAACCAGATATTCTCCCCATCTCTGAAACATGGCTAAAACCCCATATAAAAGACTCAGAATTAATACCACCCAATTACTGCATTCTTAGAAAAGACAGACCACACAAAAAGATGGAGGTGTTGCTCTCTACACCTCATTCCTCCTAGTTAACCCCTACACCAAACCTATTCCCAAATTTGGCAATGCTGAATTAATCCCAGTCCTTCTCCAGATTAATAAACAAAAATCTATCTGCATTGTTACCCTTTATATCCCCCAGGAGACAATGTCCCAATCCTAGAAGATATTCTTTCCTGGTTTTCTACCAACATTACAAATGAAACTATAATCATGTGTGATGTCAACATCAACTGGGCCACAGTTCAATCACCATCTAACTCTCTAAATATAAATCTTTTCAACTTCACTCAACTAATTTCCTCAACAATCAGACCTTCAAAAGACTTCCTCTCTGAAAGCACCCTAGACTGAATTCTAGTGTCACATCCCCACAACATAAGTAATAGTAGTACCCTTCCCAATCAACTAGGTGACCACCTTCCCACTTTTGCCCACTCTACTCCCTCCACCCTGCAGCTAACACACACCTATACCTCTACTCAGTGCCTAAAGAACTTTAACCCCACTGAATTCTCAAAAGCACTAAAAAGCACTAACTGGAAACAACTAAAAACATTGCCCCTAGATAATGCTATTAGCTACTTTAACACAACTTTCTTAGATCTGCTTGACCCCTTTGCTCCCTGGAAAACAAAACGCACAAAAAGCAACCCTGTCCCATGGCTAAGAATACCTTACTCTTCATGCGGCTCCATGATAGAGCTTGGAAACACTACTACAAAACTAAATCCACAACTACCCTAAATGAATACAAAACACTCCACAATAAAGTCAAAAAGCTTATTACCTCAGATTGCAAAACTTTTAGTTATGTACTTACCATAACTTTAGATGTATGGGATCCATCTCGCCTACATTCTGTACTGATGGGTTCGGAGCCGATCCTCGGCTCCGACTCGGCACGCTATACTATAGAACAAAGTCTCTTATTGGCTGAGCTATTCCCCTATCCCAGGATGCACCACCACTGCTTCCCCAGATCTTGTTTGTCCGCACACATGCACACACACATAGACTGTTGATATAATATTGGCAGGTGTTTCAAGATGAAACAGCTGAACTCAAACTGTCCGGTCTCTTCTGATCTCCAAGGCAGGGGGAAGGAGGGTGGGTTATTAGGAATGTAGGCGAGATGGATCCCATACATCTAAAGTTATGGTAAGTACATAACTAAAAGATGTAATGTGATCCTATCTCGCCTACATTCTGTACTGATGGGACAGCGCCCCTAGCACCTGATTCCTGGGTGGCTCACTGGAAAACACTCCTGAGAACTGTGGAACCGAAGGAAGCTCGCCCCCGAGATGCCACGTCCAATTTGTAATGAGAAATGAAGGTGTGAGGAGAAGACCACATAGCCGCAGCACAAATGTCATTAATGTTAAGCTTGGAATGAAAAGCTGCCGAAGTAGCAATAGCCCTGGTAGAATGAGCTTTCACTGTAGCTGTAAGCTCTTTATTAGAAATGAAGAAAGTATGACTGATACAGTCTCTGATCCACTTGGCAATAGTGACTTTCGTGACGGCTTTGCCCAATTTATTGTCCGAAAAGGACACAAACAATTGATCTGTTTTCCGTGCTTGGTGCGTCCTATCCAAATAGAAGCGTAATTGTCTGTGAACATCCAAGGTGTGAAAGATGTATTCCACTATGTTTGAGTACTTCGGGAAGAAAACTGGAAGTTCCAATGATTGTTGCAGACAAAAACTAGAACAAACCTTAGGAACAAAGGATGGGTTCGGTCTGAGGGATACTCTATCCTTGTGAAAAAACAGGTATGGTGGTTTGACACATAGGGCTTGAAGTTCCGAAACTCTCCTGGCTGATGTAATTGCAACTAATAAAGCAGTCTTCCAAGAAAGAAATTTTAAGTCACACGTTGCTGCCGGTTCAAAGGGGGAAGAGGTCAGAGCACCTAACACCAGATTAAGGTCCCACGGTGGAGCGGGATGAGATATCGGGGGCCGTAGCAGCCCAGCACCTTTCATGAAGGCTTTACACAACTTGTTGCTCATCAAAGGTGGTTCTATGCTCTCATGAAAATTGGAAATAGCTGCCAATTGAACTTTGATGGCAGAGACCGAACAACCTTGATTGAACAGAGAAGCTAAAAACTTCAGAACCTCTGACACCGGGACCTTTATGGGGTCTAATCCCCGGAGTTGGGCCCAAATAGCAAATCTCTTCCATTTGCTGCTATACATTTTCTTAGTAGAAGTTTTGTGGGCCGAGGACAAGATATGTATGACTTCCGGGTCCAAAGCATGGTTCCTGACTATGGTCGGAAGAGGAGGAGCCAAGCTGTTAACTTCAACGAGTGGAGGGACTGATGAAGCTGTCCCGACTGATGGGTCAAGAGATCCGGAACTTGGTCCAGGAACCATGGACCGTCCAGTGCATATTTCCGAAGAAAGGTAAACCAGACTTGACGAGGCCAGTATGGGGCAACTAAAATCATTTTGCTCTCCAAGCGAATCGCCTTCTGGATCACCTTGGGAAGAAGGGGAACCGGTGGAAAGGCGTATAGCAGACCGGTGGGCCAAGCTTGGACTAGAGCATCCTTGGGAATCTCCCCCGGAACTGGGGTGAGAAAGAAGAACTGTTGGCATTTCGTGTTGAGGGGGGTTGCAAAAAGGTCGCAACAAGGAGTTCCCCATCTTCTGAAAATCTGAGTTGCCACTCTGTCGTTCAGAGACCACTCATGAGGGGAGAGAATAGTTCTGCTCAGTCTGTCGGCTATCACATTGAATCTCCCTGTAATGTGTGTTGCTACCAGAAAACGTTTGGTTGCAATAGCCCAATCCCATACCCTCATGGCCTCTCTGCAAAGGGGGTAGGATCTGGTCCCTCCCTGCTTGTTCAGGTACCAGACTACTGACATGTTGTCGGACTGAATGGCAATCATGCCCTGGGGGAGGTAACTGTGTAGTGCTTGCAGCGATAGAAGCACCGCCCTCATCTCTAGTATGTTGATGTGGAGGAGAGTCTCATCGGAGTGCCACTTGCCTTGGACTGACCTGCCCAGGTAATGTCCCCCCCCACCCCGTCTGGGAGGCGTCCGTAGTCAATGTGGCCACTGGAGGTGGAGGAACGAAGGGTCGCCCCTGATCCAGGTTGGAGGAAAGAAGCCACCAACGAAGGTCCTGTTTGCACCTCTCTGTGATCAGAATATGGTGACTGAGAGGGAGATCCTGATAAGACCACTGGACTGATAGGAGCCACTGGAGAATCCTCATATGTAACCTTGCCAAGGGGACTAGGAGAACGGTGGCTGACATGGAACCTAACAGTTGTAGGACCATCCTGGCTGGGGCTCGACGTTTGAGGAGCAAGGTTCGAACTTGAGACTGTAGTGTCTCTATCCTCTCTGTAGGAAGATAGACCCGCATTTGCTTTGAGTCTATCTCTACTCCGATAAACCGAATGCGCTGAGATGGCAGCAACACGGACTTTGTCCAAATGAAGGTGATTCCTAGGGAGTTGCCTAGAGATATAGTGGCTGCTAGGTTTTGCAAGAGTAGACGCCTGGAGGTGGCAGTTAGGAGCCAGTCGTCTAGGTATGGAAACACCCAGAATCCTAGACTTCTCAGGTGAGCAGTCACCACCGCCAAACATTTGGTGAACACCCTGGGGGCTGTGGTGAGACCAAAGGGCAGTGCACGGAACTGGAAATGACTGTCTCCCAGGCTGAAGCGCAAGTGTCTCCTGGATGCCTGATCTATCAGGATGTGATAATAGGCGTCCTTGAGATCTATGGAGCACATCCAAACACCTTTCTCCAGCAGCGGGAGAATGGATTGCAAGGTGACCATCCGGAACTTGGACTTCTTCACTGATCGATTTAGTTTGCTGAGATCCAAAATGGGCCTCAAGTCCCCGGTCTTTTTTGGCACCAAAAAGAATCCTGAGTAAGTCCCTAATCCGGTCTGGCCTGCGGGGACAGGTTGGATGACTCCTTTTCGAAGCAGCTTTGAGATTTCGATGGCTGCAAGATCCCGTTGACTGGGTGGCGGGTCCGGGATTTTTTGGGATGGAGGGGGGGTGAGAAAAGGGGATGGAGTAACCTCCGGCGATGATTCGGAGCACCCATCAGTCCTGAGTGATACTCTCCCAGGCCTTCAGATGCTTCGAAAAACGACCCCCGATTGGCTCCGGAGCTGCACAGTCGGGCAATCCTTCAGGGATGCTGGAAGGTTGAGGAGCCACGAAAGGACTCGCGGTCTCCAGTGTTGCGGGGGCCTCCGCCACCTCTGGGACGGCGACTTCCTGAAAAATTTCCCCCTCCTCTGCCTCTAGCAGGGGGATCACTCTGCTGTGAGGAGTGTGGCTTTTGAGATTTTCGGAACCACATTTTCCCCCCTCTTCTAGCCTTGGGATAAGGCCTGAAGGGAGTGGAAAACCGTGCCCCTACGGCAGTCAGAGTCTTACCCTCTTGTTCACAGCGAGTCAAGGTGTCCTTTATCTTGGGTCCAAACAGAGAGGACCCATCAAAGGGAGCGTCAGCAAAGGAAGACTTGAAGGCTTCCGCAAAATGACACAGGCGAAGCCAGGCTTGTCTCCGTAGAGCAACACCTGTTCCCGCCGCTCTGCTCGCCCCCCTAGGCTGCATATGAAATGAGCCTCATGGACGAGTTCGATAACGATGATAGGTTAGCCAGCTGAGAGCTAACCGTCTGGGCCAACTGCTCAGGTAAGTTACCAGAGAGGGTATCTGAAAGTTCCTTGACCAGATCCCTCTGAAGTCTGGTGAAGTGCATCAGATAATTCAGAGACCTTAAAGTAAAGGTTGCTGAAGTAAGGGTGCGCTTCCCATACCGATCCATGCTCCTGGACTCTTTATTAGGAGGATGGATGGACGTCGAAGCCTCTGCCACATCTTGTTGGGTAGCAGATGCCACCACCAGGGCATCTACAGCCACACCTTTGGAGAGAAAATCCTTTTCGGGGGGGGGCTGAAAGAAATTTATTGGGGTGAGCTGGCACCGGTTCCACAGAATCCGGGTGTTCCCACGCCCTTCGAGAGATCAAATCCAGAAGCTCATTGAAGGGCGGAGACACCCAGGAGGCGGAGGGCTGAGCCCCGAAGGCCTTGAGGAATACCGACTCCTCAGCGGAAGGGGGTTTGGACTGCCAGTCGCCTCGTTGCTTCAGGATTTCCAAAATGTCCGCAAAGGAGACATCATCCGAGGACGACTTGGGGGACCCCTCCGCATCATCGAGGTCGGTGTCCGAGGTGAGAGACTCGTCAGGGGAGTCGATGTGCTTCCTCTTGCACTGTCTCTTCCTTGCAGGTTCCTCCAAAGACGCTTCGGAGGGACCTTCAGGAAGGAGGGAACCCCCGATGGGGGTGGCCTCAGGCCCCAGGGCTCCGCTGTCTTGAGACAGGGGGACTACAAAGGAACCAGTCTCCGTGCCAAGGGAAGGTGCCGGTGAAACGGTGGAGGTGGCCAAAGAAGATTTGGCCAGAGCACTCCTCATGGCCCTGAAGGCAGGGCCCCCAGAGTCCTGGGAAGGTCCGACCCCCGAGGCCACAACAGCAGATGGCACTCCCACAGCCGACGCACCGAGAGGGAGGCTCGGAACTGAAAACATCGGTCCCGAAGCGTCACCCCCGGGGCCGACAGAGGAGGTCCGTGTACCGAACTCTGACCCGAAGGGCGGGGTTGGAGTAAGGGTCGGAACCGACCCGAAGACCTCCATCGGCTCCACCAGCACCGACTCCAACGGTGCCGAGGCTGTTGGAGGAGGAACCAAGACAACAGGGTGGGCAACCGGCTCTGGAGCGGACTGGGCTGGAGCCGAAACCAACTTTTGGAAGACTGGAGACTGAAACAGCCTTTGAAGTACCCTGTCTATGTCCGAATCCGACATTCTCGAAGACCGAGAAGAGATCGAACGAGTTCGAGTCGACTTCTCCACCGGTTCTGAAGGACTGGGGGACCGGCTCCGAATAGTCTCGATAAATATCGGTGCCGAGGGAGACTCCACAACCATTGCAATTTCCCTCGGAGCCAAAGTGGACTTCGGCGCCGAAGGGGAAGAGTCTGAGCGGGCAACTCTCATCGGCTCCGAAGACAGTGGAACCGATGAAGGTGACCCGCCTCTCGAAGCTGTAGCCGTTGGCTCCGAAGCCAGAGGAATCGAGGCTGGAGGCATCGAGGCAGACCGTTCCGCCCTCGGCTCCAAAGTCCGTGGAGCCGATGAAGAAGCCTGCCGAGATTTCTTTGTAGCCGGTTCCGACGGGCTGGTCGGAGCCGACAATTTCTTCTTCTTAGAAGGTGAAGAGGAAGAAGATAAAGCCTCCTCAAAGGAAGGGGTGATAAGCCCTTTTAAAATCAATTTGTTTTTCCTCTCTTGGAGGACAGGGGGGAAAAAGCGTGACAAATGCTGCATGACTCCTGAAGATGCTTAGGGCCTAAACAATAAACGCACAAAGAGTGATCGTCCGTTATGGACATTTTGTAACTGCATTTAGAGCATTTCTTGAATCCAGATGGTCTGTGCTCTTTCGACATGTTGACCCAATCACTACCACTGGAAAAAATGTTTCAACAAAATTTTTCTTAAAGAAAAGCGTAACTGAGGACAAGACCCCTCTAACAGAAAACGGGATTACTTGACCAACACTAGACTACAATACCACAAAAAGACTCACACTAAGTTTCAACCACGCGCGAGGGCAAGGCCCCTCTAACTTAAACGGGATCCTTTCCCTCAAACTAATGATAATTTCACCACAAAAAATAACTCAAAAGCAGTCACACAACAACGATAGCTGTTAAAACAGCTTTTGGGTAGATTAGCCAAAAAATCCTGACAGAATTTTTTAAAGAAATAAGCACTTAGCTCAGCCAAGTCCGAGACCACGTCTTTGCTGTAGAAGCGGCAAACGAGATCTGGGGAAGCAGTGGTGGTGCATCCTGGGATAGGGGAATAGCTCAGCCAATAAGAGACTTCGTTCTATAGTATAGCGTGCCGAGTCGGAGCCGAGGATCGGCTCCGAACCCATCAGTACAGAATGTAGGCGAGATAGGATCACATTACATCCTGTTTTTCCACACTCCAAACCAACCATACCTCTAACCCTAAAAAATTCTGGGACGGAACCTCCTCCCTCCTCAACCCAGGTACAAAAGACAACTCCTTCCCTGACCCAAATGCCTCCCACTTAGAACTAGCTTCCCAGTTCAACTCCTTCTTGACAGACTCCATAGCCAAACTAACATCATCCTTCTCCAATAACTCTGCTTTCCTACATCAACCTCCACACAACCCTTCCTCATCTGTTAACTCCAGCTCCCAACTTCCTCAATTTTCCATGAACCCCATCCCTGTCTTTACTATAAAAAAACTACTTCTAAAACTGAAACCATGTTCTAATGCCCCTGACGACATGCCATCATACGTCCTAAAAATAGTAGCTGAAGTCATTGCCCTCCCTATCTGCATACTAATAAATATATCAATTTCAGAATGTCAGGCCCCTCAGCTCTGGAAAGAGGCCTATATTATCCCACTTCATAAAGGAGCCAACAACCATAATATCTCCAACTTCCGACCTATCGCTATCCTATCCCCTATTTCTAAACTACTCGAAAAGTGCATCCACCTACAACTTCTACCCTATCTCCTACGAAACAACCTTCTCCTGAATAAACTCTCCAAACTAAACCTATCCCATGCTGCTATCAACTGGTTCACCAGTTACCTATCTGACAGGCAACAAGCAGTTAAGTGGAAAAAAGCTATTTCACCTTTTCAAATCACTCCCACAGGCGTGCTCCAAGGTTCTATTCTGGGTCTCCTCCTATTCAATATTTTTATTAACGACTTCTATCTTGCCATCTCTAATGCTAAACTCATCCAATACGCTGATGACTCTACAATAATCTGCTCTGCCACTTCTGCTTCCTCATTATCAAAATTAACTCAGGATGCCTTCTCTTCAACTGAACAATGGATGCTAGCAAACCACCTGGCACTGAATGCAACCAAGACACAACTAATGATATTCACCCCATCCAAAACCACTATCCTAGACAATGATTCATTCTCTATCACCAGCCAAAACAACACACCTCTTGATAGAGTCTCCACTGTAAACCTATTAGGAGTACTCATTGATGCCCAACTAAAGTTTAAGAACCACCTTCAAGTGAACATAAAAAAAAAAAACACACAAGAAACTTGGCATGCTCTACCGCCACTACCGCTTCATGTCTCCTTCCACCAGGATAACTCTTGCTACTACTTACCTTATCCCTCCCCTCTTATATGGTGCCTCCATCCTTACTAATCTACTATCCTCCCTCAAGTCAAAACTCTCCTCCTGCTACAACAAAATTTCTAAATTTGCTACTAGTCACAGATCCTCTACCCATCACTGTATATCCCTACATTAATTGAATTGGCTTGAGCTACCCAACTACCTCACCTATACACAACTTATCCAAACACAAACTCATTTTTAGTTCCTGTCTCTACCCATCCCTCAGTTCTACCTTCCAAATGCACCTACCAAATAGAAATCAAAGATCCAACTTCCAAAATCTAATTGAGCTACATAAACCTGTCCGCCCATCAGGCAAATAAATTATATCCTTCTCTGTAGCACGCCACCGAAACTCTCTCCCACCACACATCCGTACCACTAATAGTCTCTCTGCTTTCAAAACATCACTTCACTCTCATCTAAACACACAATGGGAATGCTCCTGCTCCCACCCTACATAGCTTTCTCAAGCATAGTTACTCTCAACAAGCTAATACATCTGCTATGAGCCTCCTATTGTCTTAGAACTCCTAACAATAACTGTTGGAACAATTGTATTTTACTTGAATTATAACTGAATTATTATTACAACTTGTTACTTTGTATTTTACTTGTACTGTATTTGTGATTATTCACACTTGTATCTTTCTGTATTTATGATTATTCACACTTGTATTTTGCACTTCTCTGGAGCTTTTCTCCCCAGGACTCCAAAGAAAATGGGCTCCTCGTGGCCCAATGGACCATTCTGGTAAAACAAACTGAAATAAATAAATAAAAATAAAATAAAATATCGCTAACCCTACTAATAGTGTGATGTCAAATGTGATAAATGAATGCAACCATCTGAATGGAACTATACCAGATAAAGATAAGAGGCAAATGGATACAAATCCGGATATTACAACGAGCCCTGTAAGCCAAGGAGTAAGTGTAATACCACATACTGATCTGGCATATACTGTCTCGGCAAACCTTATGTCTCAATATGTAAGTGATATACCACCAGGACAAGCAGTGGTAAGGAGGAAGGCCACTACACAAAGTACATCACAAGTTTTTCCGATTTTTCCCCTACCTATTCGGCAGGAGAGGGGGCGACAACGGTATCAATCCAGGAGCCGAGGACGGATGAAGAGGAAGGAACTGCTAGATGTTACGGAATATCCCACGATCAAGAAAATCTGAAATCAGAACTAGATAACAATATAGTATGGAATATATTATATAGACAATTGACAGGAGTAGAATTATCTGTCCTGCAGAAAGGGCTATTGTTTATTCCGGTTCAGATGGCAGATTTACCAGATACTATAATCGACTTAAAATTATGTGATGCTCGGTCAAACCACCCTTTAGGCCCATAGTAGCTGGCTGAGGGCGGTTGACGGAACCATTTTCCATATTTGTGGAAAGAAAAGTCCGGCTCATTCTAGATAAACTAAATGTAGTGTTAAAAGATTCTAAGCAGTTTCTCGAGAGTCTATATGAAATAAATATTAAATTACAGCAGAGTAATGATTATTATTTAGTAACACTTGATGTAATCTCCCTATTCACTTAAATTCCAAATGTGGAAGGGGTAAACCTTCTGAGGAAATTCCTTATTTATAATAGTGTTAGTGTATATGGGGGTACTTTAACTGACATCATATGTCGATTTATGGAGATAGTACTGAGATATAATGTTTTTGTTTTTGATGGTACATATTACTTGCAATGTGAATGCGTAGCTATGTGAACATGTGCCAACAGCTACGCCAACGTAGTCATGGCACAATGGGAGGTTGAGCAATTGTTCTCCTTGGATCTATATAAGAACAATGTTAAGTTCTATCGTCGCTTTGTAGACGATATCTTTTTTGTTTGGCCAGGGATGCTACCCTTATTGAATGAATATGTACAAACAATAGAGGGCACAACAAATTCCCTGAAATTTAGACTACATCATTCGTCTGAAGGTGTGGCATTTTTAGACATTTATGTGTCTAAAACCGATAATGGCCTTTTTGAAACAAAAGTTTATTGTAAAGATTGTTATAGAAATACGCTTTTACATAGATCAAGCATGCATCCAAAGCGTACCTTTATAAATGTTGTACAAGGGCAAGGGATGAGGGTTTCACGCCTAAGCAATAAAGTATCTTTATAGAAAGTTTAAATGAACTAAGAGATATCAATGTGGCTGTAAGGAAAGTGAAGTTATTCCTGCGCTGGAAGAAGTGAAAATGATGAGGCCAAACAGAGCTAAACCTTATTTTTCTTCTGGAAAAACCAATGAGCTGAATCAGAATATAAATGAGGATGTACATAAAGCTGTGAACATATCTATATCCTATACTAGTGATGTCAATAAGGTGAGGGATGTCTTTCAAAAACATGGGCCACTACTTATGACTGATAAAATGATTAAGGAAGTAGTAGGAGAATATCCTAGATTTTGTTTTAAAAACGGAAAAAAATCTTAAAAAGATGTTATGTTACCCTAAAGATACTTCCATATCTTTATGGGATATACCTGTAGGGACACGGATGTGTGCCCATTATAGCATATGCCAATTTATTAAGCAAACTAATGTGTTTACTCATCCAGGCACAGGAGTGATATATAAATTAGACACAGAAGCTAATTGTGATAGTAAAAATATAATATATTTGGTGCAATGTGACTGCTGTTTATATTTTTATGTTGGTAAAACCAACAGAATGTTTAGAGAAAGAATCAGAGAGCACATTAACAGCATAAAAATAGAGATTCAGTGAGCGCTTTGTCTAGATATATTGAGATGAGTGGTAGATGCCATGATTTTAAGTTTGTGGTATTAAAAGAAATTATTATTGGACCAAGAATAGGAAATATTAAGAATCTAACTGAAAATAGTGAGTTAAGGTGGATATTAAAGTTGAGAGCAGAAAAAGGCTTGGGCTAAATGGGAAGCTCTCTATGAAATGTGCCCTGGAGACGCGTGGACTTCTTAGGAAATAGTTTTATATGTAGCCATAATACTGAAATAATTTTATATGAATGTATTAATATGCTGTGTATATTTAATGCTGCATTTTTTATTCTTCGATTATGGTATTCTGTTTATACTAGGCTCATCTCACCACCTTTCATATAAAAACATGTGTACTATTAGTAGAATAGGGACTGTAGTATTTGTTTTTGGTAGTCATATTTTATTTACTGCCTTATGTTAGTATTAAGTATATAGCCGCTGTTGTGCTTTATTAATTTATTTATTTGTATACTATACCACTTTGTTATTAGTGATCAGTATGAGGTATTTAACTATACTAGTTATTAAGACAAATGCTATTTAACCTAGATATGTATAGTTGGTAACACTGTGCTTTTAAATTAGAATAGATAGTATAGCTGACGTCATCAAGTCTGCATGTATGCGTATGGATAGTGATTGTTGAATGAATGGAGTTTTTGAACAACTGAAGCATTACATGTGAGTATAAAATTGATGTATCTCTGTACTAGTTATTTATGTCAATGGTCTGAAGAAGCCACATTCCGTGGTGAAAGTGCTAACCTGTTATTAAATGTTTTTATTTTATGCTGTCTGGAGCCGTGCTTCGCTACATTGTTAGTTTTATTTTGGAAGCTAAAATACTTTACTATAAGATACATAATTTTATACCATTAAAGGGTTTACAGAAATACTGTTAAAAGAAATTGTTTTACTTACAGTTACCGTTTTCGTACTTTCTCATCTCCCCTACGAGTTCTTCCAAACATTAATTACATGATGGGAATCAAATGCTTCTCAGTTCCCCAAAAGTTTAAACAACATCAACAAGAGTCCATTCCTTCTTATTCTTATTCTTATACAGCCATATTAAACAAATGCAATTGATGCTTTGCAGTCTCATATTTATTCATTCATTTCAGTGTTGGTGTTCTTCTTCCTGTTTATCTCCATCTCCCACCTCCAGACTCTGGTTCATTTCCAAGATACACCTGATTATTCTTGTCAACTCCTGTGCTTTTCTCTCTCTCTACCATTTCCTTTGTAACAGTGGAAAAGGTTTCACAGGCAAAGTCTCTTCATGTGCTTTATTACCAGAAGAACGAGAGTCCCATCTTGTTTGATGGCTCACTTTTTGTTGGACAAACTTTTGCATTTCCTTCTTAGCCTGTTTTGCATCAAAAAGTGACTTTGATCCTCCAGAAAAAAAATATTCTGAACATAGCTGGATACAGCAGCTTGAATCTCACACCTATCTCTTGCAATTACCTGATTACTGGAATAAATCTGTTTATCTTCTGCCTGGTGTACAGTAAATAATCATCTTACACAAACACTCTACTGTCTCCAACTTTTAACACTTTGCCCTTTTTCCTTAGTTTTGTCAAGATTAACTCTTTCTGCTGGTAGGCTTACATCATTACTAATAAAGGTCCTGATTGCTTTCTCATGGCCGGATGTGGAACATACACACAGTGTGCCTTTCCATTTAACAGTCCTGCTGTGGAATACCAGTCCAGTTGCTTATTTGTACCTTCATAACAAAAATACAGTCTGTTCATTCTAGTTTATCTGATACAGCAAAAAATCTCGGTATTTCCCTATGTGCTCTGTCCTCCAATTCTGCCATTTTTGAAACATCTCTTCTTGAGCAGTTCCACACTCAGCCAGCCTGTTTTGTTTTCATTTTGACCTCTGACTTTGGCAGTTTTATCAGCTCATCTAAATATCCATTTAAAGCTTCTTCCATTTTTCCAGCCTTTTGTTATTTAAATTGAAATACTCCTTCAATGTTTCATTTATTTAACCAGGTCTGAACACATTTGACTTATTTTTCCTCTAGATTACAGGAAGCCATGTCTTGCAACAAAGCTGGAGCTTGAACCACTTTTGACTGAACAGCTCCAGGATTCTTCCCAGTCAGTGTTTTCTCTTCACCTTTTCTTGTTGATTTTCTTTCTGGCTCTATTAGTTTCTTCTTTGTTGGCATCCAGTCAATGTACTTACTAGCATGTAACTAAATTTTAATTAACCTGACAATGTCACTGGCTGCTGTTTCTCAGTTTCTGTTTTGAAATGGGGAAAACTGAAGTTAAGCGTTGATCAGTGTGTAGCATTTCGGAAGTCCCCTAAAATTATATCTTTGATTCAGAAAGCCTTTCTATTAATTCAGTATTCAAATTCAATCCCACCTTCATAGAAATACTCATTAATTACTCCAATACATAAAAATAAAAAAAGCAAATCTGGTATCATCACACCGACCAAGTTTTCTTCATAATGTCAAGTATAAAATATTTGTATCTATTTTAACTAAGAGGTTAAGGAACACAGTTGACATCATTAATAAAAAACAAACTAGTTTTATCATTAATAGGCTCATACTTGATAATATAAGATGGCAATTAATTTATAAAATTAAAATATAAAATAAAAGTCTTTTGACATACCTGACAAAAGAAGTCTTGTCAGTTATTACACAAGATTCCTTGACGACATATTTATTATTTATTATTTTAAGGGCGACTTAAGTGAAGCTAACCAATTTGTGGAATACTTGAATAACACGACAAAATTTTTTAAATTCACGTCTAAATTTGATACAACTAGTATTGAATACTTAGACGTGAAACTGACTAAACATTTAAACCGAACAGAGCTTTCTTCTAATATTTACAGAAAACCTACTTATTGTAACTTTTTTCGCCATTTTACTAGCGCCCACCCTTTCAAACAGAAATGTTCTATAATTAAGGGACAACTAGTACGTGCAGCTAGATTATGTACATTAGAAGTAGACTTTCTTGATGAGTGTGACAACCTGTTGAATATGTTTAAAAACAGAGGTTATCCCCAGAAACTAATCCAAGAGCTAGTTTCAGAAGTAAAAAATAAACGAATGATGTGTTTATTCAACCCCATTTTGCATTTTAAGGAACTTACAAGGTGGCAACTACTTCATACAACAACTGATTTGTCATTGGCCACCCCTGATTGTGACGCCAATGACTCTGTCATAGACCAGTCACACACTACTACAGTTCCATTAAAATCAAGTTTTGTAACAGTCTTTAACAAAGACAGTGACTACATTAAATTTATCTTGTATAAAAACTGGCAACTGCTTGGTAGAGACAGTTTTCTTTTAGAACGATTAGGTTATTCCTTTACCATTATTTATAGGAAAGGCGCTAACTTAAAAAAATCTTTTAGAGACAGTGACTACATTAAATTTATCTTGTATAAAAACTGGCAACTGCTTGGTAGAGACAGTTTTCTTTTAGAACGATTAGGTTATTCCTTTACCATTATTTATAGGAAAGGCGCTAACTTAAAAAAATCTTTTAGAAACTAAGAGGTCAGGATTTAAACACAGAACTTTAGGATGTTTCCAATGTGGTTCATGTAACGAATGTCACAGCGTTAAACCAACAAATTCATTTGTGGTTAATGGCAAAAAGTATTTCATTCACCACAGACTGGACTGTAACTCCAGAAGTATAGTTTACCTGGCACAATGTAAGTACTGCTCAGTATTCTATATCAGAATCAGAAAAAACGATTGAAAGTTTAAAAATAGAATACATGAACACAACTACGCTATTAAGAAAAGAAAGGCTGACAATGCGTTAGCTAAACACGTAGAAACTTATTCAGACCACTCTTTTTTCTTCATAGCTATTGACCAGATTCCACCTGACCTAAGAGGTGGACCGACACCACTGTTTCTTGAATGTCCCGAGTTGGAATGGCAATTAGTGCTGAATGCATTTTGTTCTCCTGGTCTTAATGAAAATTGCAACATTTCTTATTTTTTGAAATGGAAGCATTTAGTTAAACATTGAGGCTGGGTTAGGTTTGACTATTTCAATTATAATTCAAATAGTTAACTTTTGGTTTTCAAAAACACTTTTATAACGTTTAACGTTTCATTTACTTTTTACTTTGTATACTTGTACACACTAGTAAAATAAATAATATATTGTATATATTTTTAATGTAAGAGCAGCTACTTAGTAGCGACTGTAGTTTTATAAGTTTCCATGATAACTGATTGATTTTACATGTGAACTTTACTCTGATAAGACGAGAGGCCTCACGCCCCCTACAGCGGGACTTTTAAAAGGTTGAACTCTTGTTTTTAATCTTTTCTGAAGAAGTTACTATTGTATAGTGACGAAAATGTTGTTTGTTTCATTAAACTTACTGAACGTTAGAGTTATTAAATTTTCAACGATATTCAATGATATACTACTGCTTGATCATTGGGCTGTGGATGTGGCTCTGCATGTCTGTTTTCTTTTTTGTTTATACTGAGTTTATTTACTACAATAAGACTTTTTGAGTCAGAATTATCTAGCATTAACAGAGGAACTAAGCATGGGGCATTATCCATTTTAATGTTTAGTTATTGAATGGTTTGCAAATAGTATCAGATTAAACTAGAAAACTGAATCCTTTAAAATATCAGAAAACTGTGATTAAAAATTCAGTTGTGTGCAGATGATATTCTAGTAAATTTGGAAAATATTAATAAATTAATAGAGGAATTCATTAAAGAGATTAAATTATTTCAACAAGTTTTTTTAATGAAATTTAATGACAATATAGAAGCACAATTTAGAAAGGTAAATTTGCCTACAAATGAGGAAGCAATGCAATAAATCATTTAAGAATAAAAGTTCAACCAGATAGTAACACAATTATTAATGAAAACTCAGGTATTATTTTAGAAGATATTACAAAAAGGTAAAGCAATGGAATGACTTATAGTTACATTTGAAGATAGGCTAATATTAATAAAGATGAATATCTTTCCAAAAATCTTTACTTACTTCAATTAACTTCTTTATTACCTAATAAAATCTAATTAAAATATAAACATATTTATCTCATTCATATGCAATCCTAATAAACCTAAAATCTTAAAAAAAATCATGGTAGAATATGGGAACAGAGTGGAATTAATTTTCCAGATTTAGAAACTTATTCATTAGCAGTTACATTTAGTATAATTATATAATGGTTATATGCATTTTATTCAAGTCACTGGAAACATATGCATAAGCAAATTATTGTAAATAGCTTGCTTAGAAACTCTGCTTCAATAAACTTAGGCCTTATTAGGCCTATCATTGAGAAAAATAAGAAAAAATGAAAAATAAATGTGGAAGAAAAAAACGTAGGCTGGAAAGAATCTTGCAGATGCTCAGTAAAAAGCAGTTCAAGTTTCAGCTTACATACAGAATATGGCTTCCAGTAAATTAGATAAATAAATTAAATGCAATCAGAGATGTTTAAAATAAATGAAACACTGAAGAAATATATATGTATATGTGTATATATATATATATATATATATATATATATATATATATATATATATATATATATACACATATATATATATATATACACACGCACACACACACACACGCACACAAAGTAAAAATAGCAAAGGGTTGTAACAATAGAAAAAGCCTCATCTAGCTTTTAAGATGACTTGATAAACTTGCAAAAAAATGAAAGGCTGACATGAAGAAAAGGCTGGTTGAGCATGAAGCTTCTCTAGAAAAGTTGTTTCAAAAAATAATTGAGTTAGAAGACAGAGCAATAAACAAAAATATGAGATTTTCTGCTGTACCAGAAAAATTGGAAGAAGCAGACATAATTAATTTTATGAAAGTACGAATAAGCAACTGGACTTGTGTTCCACTGCAGGATTTATTAACTAAGAGGAAACATTGTGTGTAGGGTCCAAATCTGGCCATAAGAAAGCAGCCAGGACCATCAGTAGATAAAGAAGCAATCACACCAGCAGAAAAAGTTGCTCCCAACAACAAATCAGAAAGGAAAAGTATTAAAAACGAGATAGAGCAGATTGTTTGTGGAAAATTATTAAATATTTAGTGCACAAGAGGTTGAAGCAAGTTTATCCTAGTAATCAGGGAATGTTGAGAGGCAGGTGTAGGATTCAAGCTGCTGTATAAATCTATCTTCAAAACATTTTCCTGGAGGACCAAATACATTTTTTGATGAAGAACAAGCTAAGGAGTAATTTAAAAAAAGTTTATCCAGCAAAGAGTGAGCCAGCAAGCAAAAGAAGACTTTGCTGATGAAACTTTTTCCATTTTCCAAAGGAAAATGCTCAAGAGAAAGAAAAAAAAAAATACAAGAACTGACTAAATGAATCTGAAGTACCTTGGACTTGAACCAGAGACAGCTGCTGGGAGAGATAAATGACTAAGAAGATAAGCATCATTGTGAAAGTAGTGAATAAATGATAGATTGTAATGAAAATCAGTCCCTTTGGATATAGAAATAGCAGTGAAATATGGCTTTGCTAGATGAATAAAAAGTGGAATTTAGTTGACTGCGATAAACTGGTAGGTGAATGGTAAATAATATACCCACTTTATATTATTAATGTTTGGACACAAAGTGAATTAATAAGTAGTAGTAACTGTAAATAAAACATTTTTCTTAGGTGTATACAAAATTAATGATGTAATTTGCATATTATACTGTAAAGCACTTTTGTATAGTGTACAGTCAGGGTTATTTAAAATATGAGGTGGGTGAAATCTTCTCAGTGACTGCTACATATGACAAAGATATTAGAGCGAGAAAGTAATTTTTCTTAACTGAGAAGTATCCAGGCTTTACACTGTAACAAGGAAAAGCCAGATAAAAGCAAGTTAATGCTAATATTATATTGCACTCTTGGGTTGCTGAGGGGATGTGAAAGTGTACTGATTACATTCTATGCATAATTACAATAATATGCCTTGTTGTTACAGAGGTGGATGTCTAAATTAATTTCCTTAGTTTAAGCTATATCCAAGTATTTATTTTGCAAGAATAAAACATAGCTTTCAAATAACTTACCATAACAGTACACATCCTACTTATCACTGTTTCAGTATTCCAAACAAATGTGGCTTTTGCCACCGATGCCCAGCTGGATACCAGTGCCTAAACCTTCCTTAAGGTATACGTCCAATCTATGACCTCAGCCTGTGAGCACGGGATGCACAACTGAATGTATGAATGTGAATTGTATTAGGTCCAAATTTCTTCTATTTGGCTATGTGGTATGCTGTGGTTGTGGATCAACTTGCCTTGAAGAACTCAAAGCATGTCCTCAGAAAACTGGTGTCTGGAAAAGAACAGATTCCTTTCATTCAAAGGGTTAGAATAAGGGATAAGTTGGGATGAAGCTCTTCTTCTGTGTCAGCAGGTTCACTTTGTAGGGTGGTTTGTGGTGACTGCCCTTGGCTAACAGAAACAGAAGGGGGAACCAGTGCTGCCTTGGCCAAAAGGTTTTCACCGTCAAAATCCTTATTTATTTTTTTTATTTTGAGCAATACTTCTGGGAGCAGTGTCAGCTAAACAGAGGATTAAAGACCTCTTTCTGTCCACTGGAAAGACAAGTCATCTGTCCTCCAAGCCTGGTGCAAGGTGTCCTTGTGCAAAAGAGAGTGAGCAGTGTATTACTGTAGTAGCCATCTATATTCCACCAGGGGAAAACATTCCCCTGCTGGAAAACATTCTCTCATATCTTTCCCAAAACATCCCTAATGAAACTCCTAGGGGACGTAAACATAAACTGGCAAACCCTCGGTAAGCCATACTCTTCTCATCACATAAATCTATGTGGATTTACACAACTAATCTCTCAACCTACACATACTAATGACCCTCACTCCCCAGGCTCCGATAGACTGAATACCTGTTTCAAACCTCTGTAAATACCACAATCCTGAAACACTCTCTGACTCCCTAAGTGATCACTCACCAATAAAAGTTCTCTGATATACTCACCATTCCTCTAAACCACACCTGAAACATTTAAAACCCTGCTCTTAAGAGATAATTGGAACTTTCTCACCCTGCTCCCACTAGATGAAGCAGTCAAATCATTTAAGTCAACTCTTCTTAACATCTTGAACTCATTAGCCCCACCTAGAAAAATTCAGATAAAAACTAAGGTATCCCCCTGGCTATCAAAAACTACTCGCACCCTTATGAAAACCAGAGATAGGGCTTGGAAAAAATTGGGTACAATCTAAACTCTCCACTGACTTACAAAGGTACAAAGATCTTAGAAATCAAATAAAAAAACTCATCATTAAAGAAAAAAAAAAGATTTCTACTATAACCCTCTGACAATATTAAAATCTGTTCCAAAAAAATTCTGGAATGCTTTAAACCAAATACTTCATCCTGGAAACCCGACTTCACCAAATCCACGTCCAGACAGCTAATACCGTCAACATTTATTTTATAGAATCTATTTCTAAATTATTTAATCCCAACCCCTCAAACTCCAATCCTCCTGACTTCTCCAAACCTTCCTTACTTACAAACTGTGAACACATCTTCTCCCTTAAACCTGTTCCCACCACCTATATCAGAACTCTACTCTCTAAACTAAAACCATGCTCTGTATCGGCTGACAATATCCCCTCTTACTTTTTCCGGATAGCAGCCCATTCCCTTGCTCATCCGTTATCTATCTTAATAAATCGCTCCATCTCAGAATCTAAAAGCTCCTTCAATCTGGAAACATTTCTACACTATACCTATTCTCAAAGGAAGTAACTCCATAGAAATCTCCAATTTCTGACCTACTGCTATCTTCTCCCCACTCTCTAAAGTCTTGGAGACATGCATACACAAACTAGTTATGCAATATCTCATACAGAACAAACTGCTTACTCCTACTCAGGATGGTTTCCAACCTAAGCATAGTACCACCACTGCTCTACTATCCTTCCACAACACTATTACTTTAGCCAAAGATGATCATAAACTTATCTCTTGTCTTTTCCTCAACCTCTCAAAGGCTTTTGAGACTGTCTCTCACTCTCTCCTACTAAACAAACTAACATACCTAAAATTCTCCTTTGATACAGTAGCATGGTTCTCTAGCTACCTCACTTTCAGATTCCAGTAAGTGAGATGGCACTCAGCTTTATCTACTCCCCTTCCAGTAAGAATGGGTGTTTCCCAAGGATCCATTCTTGGTCCACTACTTTTCAATATTTTCACTAACTCACTCTACTCTGCTTGTCCACAGTCAAACATTGTCCAATATGCAGACGACTCTACAGTCATCACTACTGCCAACTCACCCTCTGAACTCCTTTCAACTACCCAGTCATCCTTTACTGCAGTAGAATCATGGCTTTCCAATAATCAGCTCATCCTCAACCCTAAAAAAACAAAGTTGCTTCTCTTTCTTCTTAAAAACTTAAACCACCTTAAATCATCCTTCTCCATAATGTCCCTCAACAATACTCCTATCACAGTCGAATCCAGCATAAAACTACTTGGCATTACCATCGACAATCAACTAAAATTTGATCTTCACACTAATAACTGCATCAGAAAAACCCACCAGAAACTAGGACTCCTATATAGAAATAAATCATTCCTTACCACTGAAGCCAGGATTACTCTACACATGCATACCTTCTTCCTTGCCTAACATATTGCTCTCAAATACTTACAAATCTCAAGTCCATACTGCTTACCAAGCTAGAGTCAACCTACCACAAGATAGCAAGATTTGCAGTACAACAAACCTATAAATCCCACCACTGCCTCTCCCTAAAATACCTAAACTGGATTGAACTACCTCACCTGCTTCTCCAATCTCAGCTCTAAATCATGCACTCCATTCTATATCAGCCTACTTTCTGTCCATCACTAACATCCCTCATCTCCTACTATTCCCCAACAAGGCATCTACGGAGCTCATCCCAAGACCTATTAAAAGTTTATAACCCAAGTCAAACACTGGATGTGTCACTTACAGCTACCATCCCTCCACTGCTTGGAATAAACTCACACTTGAATTCAGGACCCTCACACACCCCAAACAATTTTAATCTGCCACCAAAGACTACTTTAAAAGCCACTGGACTTGCCAGTGTCCTCATCTTCCATGAACACAGCCAACCCATATTGTAATCCATCTAAATCTGCCCACTCATCTATTTCCTCACATAAATCACCCTCTCTGCCTTTTATTTTCCTTTCTACTCTGTTTCTTTTCTCCTTACTGCCTCTTAATCTTGCAACCTATCTTGAAAACTACAAACACCACCTGACTTAGTGCAACTGCATAATGAAATTTGTAATACTTAGTATAAATACCTAACTCACCTTGCTTCTTGTAACTTCCTATGCATTTGTACTCTAATAACACCAGAACATTTATCCTGTTAACTAGATTTGTTTTATAGACTAATGAAGTTTTTATGACTCTGTATAAATGTAATTTCCATTGTATACTACCTTTTTGTTACATTGTTAATATGTCTTGTACTTATGTAGCTTTTCTCCCCAGGCCTCCACTGAAAAAGGGCCTTTGGCTCAGTTGGACATTCCCAGTCAACAAATGTAAAATAAAAAAATAAATAAAAATGAATAAATAAAATTGTTTTCTGAAGCAAATTCATCTATTTGTGATGTACCCAAATTGTAGACCATGTCTAGGAAGACCTGTTTGTTGAAAATCTATTCACAAGGGTCCTCTATTGACTTGCTGAGGGAGTCTGCCAGAACATTGTCCTAGGAAGGAATGTATACTGCTTGAAGGGACATGTTCACCTTAATGGCTAGGTCCTAAGCAATTTCAGCCAATCTGCACAGTTATTAGGATCCTATGCCTCTTTGTTTGTGTACCACATGATCGTTGTGTTGTCTGTGAATACCTTTAGAGGTCCTGGTTTCCAGAGATGGAAAAAGACTTGTAGGAACTGAAAGAGAGCTTTCATCTCAATCAAGTTAATGAGCTCTGTCACGGGACTGGCTGCATCATCCCTGGACCTTGAGGGTCACTATCCATGCTCCACAAGCTTTGTTGGAGATATCTGTGTGCAGCTCTGGAACTGTAGTATGCATTTTGAAAGGCAGCCCTGCATTCAGATTCATTTCTGACACCCACCAAAGGATCTCCCTCTTCAGACAGGGAATGAGGGGAATCTGCATGTCCAGTGGGTAACAGTGTTGAGACCATACATTTTTCTAGTACCAGTGAATTTTCCTCATACGTAGTCTGGCTAGTGATAGCTTTGGAATGGTTGCCACCATGTAACCTAGTGCTCCAAGGAACTCCCTTGCCGAACAGACTTAGAGGGATAACATGGAATGCAAGTAGTTTGCGATGTTCTGCAGCTTCTCCTGGGCAAGAAGACTTGCATATTTTTTTGTGCAATCTGCAACCCAAGACAGTTAGGTCTTGAGTGGGCTGTAGAGAGGACTTTTCGAAAATGACAGGGAAACAGTCACAGGAGGAACAAGAGGGTGAATTTTAGGTACAGTAATAGAGTCTGAGGTGATGAAGCTTGAATTAGCAAGTCGCCTAGATAAGTGAATATCTGTATTCACTGAGTCATTCAAAAGGCTATTACTGGATCTGGGCACTTTGTGAAAACTATGGGAGCAGGAAAAACATCAAAAGGGTAAAGCAGAAAACTAAAAATGTGATGAGCCAGTAGAGAATCTCAGAATTTCCTGTACGACGACTGGATATGAACATGCAGGTAGGCATCTTTCAGGTCCAGAGATACCAGGAAGATCTGAGGAAGGATAACGGGAAAAAAGATCTGAAGAGAGAGAGAGAGCATTTTGAAAGTGGGTACCTTGAGGAGGGCTTTGAGTTGAGAAAAACAGACTATGGGTCTCCGTTGCCCTTTTTTCGTTAGACCAGGAACAGCCTGAAGTAGCTCCCTCTTCCTATAAACTGAGAAGTAACCAGCTCTATTGTGTGTTGGGTAGGTAAGCCCCATAGAGTGGGAGGAAGAAGGTGCAACTGGTTGTTGGGAGAAGGAGGAATTCCTTTGAAAGGAGGGAATTCTTTAGGACATTCTGTACTCTTGTCTGATAATGGTAAAGACCCACTTGTCTAATGAGATCATGTCCCAGTTTGCAAAAGAAAGGGTGTGCCTTTTGGAAAGGGGAAGGGAAGGACTAAGGGGGAGAAGGTTGGGGAGAAGACAGTCACACTGACTTATCTGTGAAAAAAGGCCTCCCAAACCTGGAGTCCCTTTTAGGCTTGTCCTGGAATCTTTTTCTGGATGCTTTCTTATTTATTTATTTTATTTATTCTTTTGTTGACCGGGTTAGTCCAACCGGGCCAAAGACCTATTTTCAGTGGAGACCTGATGAGAAAAGCTCCACATAAAATTCAGTATATTAACAATACACAAAATATTAATAAGATATAACAGACATACATGCAATATGCAAAAGAACAAGTATAAAATGGAGAAAATGCAGTAAAAAAAAACAGAGTACAAAAATTATGTGCACAAGATCAAAAGAATAAACAGTTTTTATACTGGCACAACAAAAAAAAACAGAAAATTTTACCTGATTAAGAGTTGTAAGGTTGAGTAGATAGAACAAGAAAAAAGTATTAGTAGTGAGGTTGGAATAAAGATAGAGAAGCATAGAAGAGAGTAAAGCGTATGTATTGACATGATAAGAAGTGAGAGAGAAGCAAGGAGTTAATTACACAGGAGGAGAAAGACAGTGAAATTAAAGTACACAAATATTTAGTAGAGTGAGAGAGGTTGTACATTATTTGTTACATTTTCTTAAGAAAAGGAATACATGGTAAGGACACATTAAGGGAGTATGAGTTAGGTAGGGCGGTAGCAAGAGCAGGAAGCTAAATTAGCAAGGTGTTTTTTTAGTTCATTTTTGAAGAGCAAGGTAGATTTGATAGAGCATATATTACTGGTGAGTTTGTTCCAACTATGGGATACTGAGGATTTATTCAGCAATTTGCCTATTGATTTGTTTGGTTTGTAGGTGTTGAGCAGGAATTGTGACGTGTAGGTATACAGAGAGATATAAGAATGGATAGACAGGGACATTCTGAGGGTTTAATTAGTGTATAGGCCATTTGTAGATGAAACAGTTGGAGCAGATGACGGAATTCAAGACAGTGTAGTTGTTTAAGAGCAAGGTAGTGGTGAGATTTATAAGGGAGGTTACAGGCAAACCTAGCAATTTGGCTGTAAGTTTGTTCAGGTTTGGCTATAAGATTAGCTTGGAGGTGGGTACATATTGGGGATAAGTACAGTAGGCAGGGGAGGGCAGAGGAGGAGGTAGACAAGGGCAAGAGACATCCTCGAGGTAGTGGATAGTATTTTTTGTTTCTATACAGTAGACCAAGTTCTTGATATGTTTTTTGATGCAATGCTGGGTGTGAAGGCAGAATTTTAGTTGGTTGTCTATTGTTAATACCTAGTGGTTTGGAATGGGAGTCGGCATAAATTACAGTGTTGTCTAGGGAAAAGATACAGAAGGAGGCACTAAGGTTGGACATAGATTTAGGAAGAAAAAGGAGTAATTTAGTTTTTTTTAGGGTTAAGGATGAGTTGGTTATTAATCAACCAGTGTTCAATGGAGCTGAAAGAACTCTGAGTGAAGGTGTGGAGACTGGTGAGGTTATCAGAGCAGGTAACCAGAGTAGAACTGTCTGCATATTGGGTCAGTGAGGATGTGCAGTAAGCTGAGCGTAGACTGCAAAAATATTAAAGAGTGGAGACCCTAAAATTGAACCTTGAGGAACTCCTGCTTGAATAGATAGGAAAGGAGAACAGGAAGTTTGCCATCTAACAGAGTATAGTCCATTGTTAAGATAGGTACAGAACCAGAAAACAGTGGAGGAGGAGAGGTTGAGATAAGTTAGTTTAGATAGGAGCTTAGGGTGTGAGATGGTGTCAAATGCCTTGGAAAGGTATTCTTGAGTTTCAGACTTGGCCAGTCTTCTCTACTACCAAAAGAGATGGACTTTGCTAGATAAGTTATTTGGTATCTGAGCACAGAGGTAAAACGGATATGTCTGCAGTCCTCCATAGTTTTGTCTTGGTCTTGCAAAGTCTTGAATAAGCTAGCTGCCTGTGGTCCAAACAAAAGATCCCTGTTAAGAGGAGACTCTAGGATGTTATCTTTGAAATCTTCAGGGATAGACTGTGTGTGTTGCATATCTCCTAATAACTTAGCCAGAAGCTGCAGCTCTGGAGAAAGCATCATCAATATCATAGCTACATTTTATGCAACAAGCAGAAGCTTAGATGGCTTATAGTCTGTATCCACAAGTCACAGTATTTTATTATAAGAAAGGATTATTAGTTTTCTTT